>NC_056745.1:289261644-289346644 GCF_019279795.1 Protopterus annectens | reverse complement strand
TTCTCCCAAGTTTCATTTTAGATGGATTGCACAGTTCTAACACTCTTTGTTCAAGATTACAGACAATGTCCCAAAAGCGATTGGCAAGCACTAGATCTTCTCACTGAGTAGCTTCAGCCTGTGTAATTATTTGACAGACAGAGAGATCAATATGGGGAAAGAAGTACACTGACCCATTTAGGGTGGTTGAGGGGATTCAAGTTAATGTGTGCTGCTAATAAGACACAGAATTTAGAATCTTCTTTCTTAGCTACCAGAGAGCATCCTTTCCAGGACACCAACATAGGCTTTAGGAAATCTGAGAAAAGCTGAAGCTCCTATATATGAAACAGACTTCTTTGTCCCTTTCTGGAAGATTGAAAGAAAAAGTATTGAGACAGTGATTTAATTTAGAGAAATAGATCTAATCTCAACAGTTGTTTCTGTCCCCAGCCTGCTCAAAAAAGCATTGGCTTCTGGACTTCATCAGCATGTTTTTTTTTTTTCCAACAAAGTCCACAAGTCGGTGTTTTTCATTTTTTTTGAGATGATGAGAAGTCAATACAGTATACTTACACAAGACACACAAACAAACTTACTGAACTAGAAAGAAAAAAGAAAAAAAAAAAAAAAGTTATAATTTACTTTTTTTTTTTTGTTGTTGGTTGAAGGGACAACCTTATTATGACAAACTAAAATATTGAAATAACATGCTTATGAGATGCACTTCTATACTATACTACTGTGTGTGTGTGTGTTTCAGAGAGTCAGAGAGGTGTGTGTGTGTGGTGGATTTCAGAGAGTGTGTATGTGTGTGGGGATTTCAGATGTGTGAGAGGTGTGTGTGTGAGAGTGAGAGGTGTGAGAGGTGTGTGTGATGCTGCAGTCCTTTTGGCAAAGATACTAGTAACTATGAACCCCTTATCAGTTTTTTATCCATTCCCTATTCGGTATATTACTAGCTATGTTTTTTTAATGCATGCAAAACTTTATTTGTAGATGAAACAATGACATATAAAGTTGTTTTTTTAATGTGGATTTATAATTGTGTGTTTTATAATTGAGATTTCAGTGTTTTATGCCACTGTCATAGGTCAGTTTAACGGACTATATGTGATTTCTTTGGCACTGCTCACAGACTACCAATAATATGGAATTGGGTACCCCTAAAGATCAGCTCTAGACCCTCATTAACAGTAGTTAGAATCTAGATATATATAGCTTCTAAATGTGATGACTAAACTATTCAATCTATATTACTACTTGGTAGAAGAGGCCAAGAGGAAAGGCTTCAAATAAAAACAAAACACAAATAGAAAATATTACAAGATTTATCAAAAATATGTTAAAATAACAATCATAATATCCATGTACGAAATAGAAAAAAGTGCATAATAATATGTGAAAACCTGCTTTAAAACAAAATCAAAATATAAATTAAATTGCCTTGATTATGCAGTATTGAGTAAACACCAACAGCAACTGGACATAAATGCAATAATAAAATAATTACAAGCAAAATTAAAATAGGATATAAAATATAATTTTGTAATTTGTACCAAGCAAATGATGAATTATAAAGTATTATGACAAAATAGGCAGTATACATAAATGTTTTTGTAAACAATAGGTGTTAAAAAGCAGGGAGACAATCAATGCAGACCACATGAAATAAGCAGAGAACTTGGATAGATAAGCAAAAGGGGTCTATATTATAACATCGAAGTCTGAAAACTTCGACTGTTATAATATCAAACCATTTCCATCAAATGCTGAAAATAACGAAGCTGCGGAATATTGAATACTTTCCTAGGGAAAGTATTTGGTGGGCTGTTTCTGCAGCTTCATTATTTCTTCGACTGTGGAGCGAAGGCTACTGACCGGGTTAAGATAAGTATGTGAGCAAAGGTGAGTGTGCGATAGGGACCTTAGAGTTAGGGAGCAGGTAAGGTGAGTGTGCGATAGGGACTTTAGGATTAGGGAGCGGGTAAGGTGAGTGTGTGGTAGTTACAGACATTAGGGTTAGGGTTGGGTGAAGGTAAGTGGATAGCTAGTAGTATATGTATGGTTTAGTGTAGGGTTTTGTGAAGTGTATGTGTGTCGATTATTTATTTTGATGTGCTTGTGTTGTGTGTATGTGTGTCGGAACAGCAATTTTTTTTCCCTGGGAAAAAAATTCGCTATTTTGAATGTTCGCTGTTAAGGTGTTTTGATGGAAATAGTTTGATATTTCATTTTCCTACATTAGTAAGTAAAGAATAAATGTGCAGCAGCTTAGATGTGTTAGTGAAGGATTTGCAGTGAAATATTATTGTGTGCAAATATTCAACAAATGCAGGCTAAATTAATGGGGTTAGAGTCACAACCACTCATTAAACTGTTAAACTAGTATTAGAATTTTCAGAATTGGAAGGCCCAGCAGGATTAAGGAAAAGAGGGGTTCCATATATATAAAATAATTCAGTAAGCAGTTAAAACACACATGAAACCAAGGGGTTCACTACACAGTTAGAGTGAAACATTTAGCAACATTTTCAGAATTTTGTGGCAACTGCAAATTTAACAGAATTAAGAGTGTGGCCGCCAGGATAGTCAAAGTGAAACTAACAGATGCAGGTATATCTAATAGAATTAATGATGTAATGGAACTCACAACAGAAGTATTAACTAACTTAAGCACCTATATTAGTCTTGAATCATGGGTTTCACTATGATTTAATGATATTGCAGCAACCTGCTTCTTGACAAAACAGACTGAGCTTTGTCTTTGTACTCTTAATTTAATTCTCACTACATCCTGAAGAAGGGGATCAACAGTTGTGATAATTGTTGAAGTCCTTATCTCTTGAAAATGTTTTAATGCATTCACTTAGGAAAGTAGAGTCTGGTTCTTCTGACTTCAGAACTGCTATGTGTCCAGTTATTACATTTTCCCTAAGGTTTCTGCGATTGCTGCGATTGAGGTATACTCTGAGAATGTCTCTTCACTAGATAGGTCCTTCTCTCCTATAGGTAAGAGGGCCTATCACCCATAAGGTTTAAGTTGCCTGTGACCAGACAGAAAAGAGCTCATATACAGGAATTGTCATACTGCTGTCAGCTTGTAAGTAGTATTGTTAAAGGAGTAGCCTAACAATTCCCTTGGACATGATAAGTGATATATTTCATTAGGACTATGATCAGACATGGTGAGCAAATTGACTCTTTTTTTGTGGTAGCACACCTCTTATTCTTCTGCCCCCAACATTATTGACAAAGCCACCCCTAATTCATGGTCTCCACCAGAAAATAGTCAGGGTGCTTGCTGCAGGTATCCGCTCCACTACTGTGTCCACTAGTCAGCCATATATCATCTGGATTACAGTTAGGGCCTCATCGATCAAGGACATGAAGATGAAAATATTATACCTGTTGTTAATGACCCGAGCTACTAACAGCATAGAGTGCTGTGTAAAGTAATAATGTTAAAATAGACTTTTCTCAGGATATGGAAGTATAAGTTGATATTTTTGCAGCCCTCATTGAGGAGGGTGGGACTCTACTGACTGTAGTATTTTCTGAATCCTAAAGCTAATTATGGTTCCCAGTTAAACTTGCATGACACTTCAACACGAGACTTTGTTTATTCATACTTTTGCAATGCTTTCTGTGTACCTGCTAGCTCAACCGTGTAGTAAGCAATCGACTGAAGATTATTACACACATTTTGTACAAAGACCAAAGATGTGTTAACCCTCATAGTGAGTACTTTTGCAAAATTTAGGAATAGGTGAATGCCTACACTTGATGCAAGATTATTTATAATTTAAAGCACCTGGACTTTCTTGTGCTTGAGTTTGAGTGCAAATAGCAAGTACTGTTATTGTATTAATAAAAATTTCCACAAGAGGGTGCCAGCAAACCTTTCGGCACTTTTTTTTTTAAACAGTGCCTGAGGCTTGACAGACCAGAATTAATGATATGCATACACACACTCTGATATTTTTTCTTTTCTTTCCCTCACTACCGATGATGAACCATTCCCAAATAGATGTGGCATATGCTGCCCTCTGCTTAATAACATGTATAAGGAATATGCTTAAGTTTTTCAGTCCATATATATCACAGAAGAAAGGCATAACCATAGTGACATATTTCATCTAATTTGTTAACAAGTTAAGTGAACTGGTGCTTCACAGATTGTTTCCAGGCATGGCATGTTAAATGCAATACATATAAATACACATGGATATGGATAGTAGCCGGTCAGCCACCATGTTTCTGGGAAGTGAGACTTTAACCAGATTGCCTCCAGACAGCCTGCACAATATGGGGAGGACATGCAGATGCCATACAGATGGCAGTTAGATGTCAGGAGTGAACACCAGACAGAAACTTAATCACAAAATTCAGGGAGCAAGCTTTTAATTTTTGTAACAAATTACTAATGCTGCAAACAATGGCAAAGATTTAATCTTCAAATAAAGTAATTATTACGGTATGTTACAGAATGTGACATTTTTCTAATAAAATTATATGATAGTATGGGGTGCTTTCTATTTATGACATGTGCTTTAATTAAACTATTTTTTATAGGGTTCTCTGCCTGTACCATTCTCTGTAGTTTCATGGATTTCCATCCATGGGTTCTGAGTGTTTTTTGGCAGGGCCAACCAGATACTTTCTGCATTTATTTCCTGGCAAGGTCAACTAGAAACTTTCTGTATTTTTTTTCCGGGCAGGGTTGACCAGATAATTCCTGTATTTAATTATTTACTGGCAGGCTCAACCAGATACTGTTTAAATGGTGCAGGAGTTGTATACATTTTGTTTCTGAAATCCTGGCCGTGGTGTCTGGCAGGGTCAACTAGATAGTAGTAGTAGAAGGTGAAATCTTTAGTGAGCTGTCTGTTTTAGGGGCTGCTTGTGATTTTCTAACAATATCCTGGCATGGTCAACCAGATTCTAGTAGGTAGTATATGTGCTTTTGGAGGTTGTTGATAACTCTTTTTCAATATACTATCCTGGCAGGGTTAACCAGATGCTAGGCAGGCAATGTGCTTTGGGAACTGTTGATTTTTTTTATATAATACTCTGGCATGGTCAACCAGATACTAGCTGTCTGTGTGTTGTGGGGGATGTTGATGACTTTCTTTTTTTAATATACTATCCTGGCAGAGTTAACCAGATACTAGGGAAACAATGTGTTTTGGGGACTGTTGACTTTTTTAATTATAATACACTGGCATGGTCAACCAGATACTACAGGTCTGTGTGTTTTGGGGGTAGTTGACAATTTTTTTTTAATTTAATATCTTGGCAGGAGTCAAACAGATACTAGGTATGTAGTGTGTTCTCGGGGGGGGGCATTTGTGGATGATGTGTTTTTTTTATTAATCTAATATCTTATTGCAGGATTAGTCAAGATACATTAGGACAGTTTGTCAATGTTTTGTTGTTGAAACAAACTCTTTCTTGCATGAGTAAAGTGTGTATGGGTGAAATGAAATAAGATCACGTGCAAGTTCTTAGCTATGTGATGTGAAAGAAATACAGTAATGAAACTGTGGTCTTTTATTTTCATTATTTTAAACCTTGTAGGCTCAAAGCAGATTCTCTGGGTAGGCATTTAGGATGAGGGCAATGCCTATGTACAAATGAAATGACTGCAGTTCTGGCTTGCTTTGCAAGGCTAATGTGCATTTGAGTGAAGTAAGATCAACCATAAGATCTGAACTCTGAGTATTGTTTATGTGAAAAAAAAGAATACATAGAAAAATGACGTATTTTTTTGTTGTTGTTTTTGTTTTTAACATTGGAAGAGCAAATCAGATACTGTGGGTAGGATAGGCAATAAAGATCGGGACTATGTTTGAATGAAACAAATGATCTTTCTGCTTACTGTTATTGTAATTCCAGGTTTGCAAAACTGTAATACTTTTCTGTCTGCACTTTAAGGTGATTGTAAAATAATTAGCAAGTTTATGAGTAATTCTTAATGCATGTTACTTCATATCTGTTAATGTATATGCTGAATGCTTGTTTAAAAATCTTTCTAATTTGTTGGTATACTATTCAGCATGCACAAAAATGACTGAGCACTTATTTTATGTAAAATGGTAAGGATGGGCAGGGTTCATCCCATCCACCACTGGATGTGAGGTGTCAGACATATGTCTTACTTTATTGTAGCAGTGATCCAGGTTTAAACATGAGAAATGCTACAATGAAGCATTGTATGTTTATTTATCTGGTGAAATGGAAGCATGTCTTCCTAATGACTAACATGATAAGGATAAATAGATGTGCCATAGTGTTCCTGAATGGTTACCACTGAATGACAGCAGTAACTGACAGCAGAGCCAGCAACTGCATTCCAAAAGGGGTCTTGCCTCACTATGGCACTACACTGTTGCATCATGTGGACAGCCCTAGGCAGTCTTTTGAGAAGGAAATAGACAGTTCACATCTATTTTAGTCCCAAAGCATGGATGTATTCCTGATCATATATAAAGGAACTGTCATAGATCATATGTAATGCACAGGAGAGGAGTTTAATTTGTTTATTTTTTACCAGATAAGTGAATTGTCCCTTTGCAGATGTTCTTCAGCCTCATCCTGACCAAAAGGTCAAAGGTAAATGTTGTATGTATGGATAGTTTAGGAAATACATATGGATAGTTTAGACTAGCTAGAATCATTGTGTTTTTTAGGAAGTAGGACAAGATGGAAGCTCCTGGAAAAACTCACACAGACCCTGAAAGGACATGCAACCCTCACACAAATTGTATCCAGATGTCAGGATTGAACCTGAGATCCTGGATACGTGAGAGAGAAATCTTAACCACTAAATTCTACAAGCAATATTTTAATTTAAATTACTCAAACAACAGACACCACTCTTTAGTTTCCTAATAAAATGATTACCACAATGTAAAAGTATGTAAGATATTGAAATCTATGGACAGATGAGAAAACAGGAACCTATAGACATATTTTTATACCATGATTGTTTAAAATTTTGTTCTACCTTATAGATTTTTTCTATGAGATATAAAAGTTCTTGACTAGGGTCAGTCAGACATAAACTCATTTTCCATTCACTGATTAAAAATAAATTAAATCTAGCTAATTAATGGGAGGAACTGAGAATTATGATTTTTTTTATTTATGTTATTTAGCTACATTTTTGTTTAGCTGAAGTGTTGTGAGACTATGTCTGTTGTCTGACCACTAGATTTTTCCCACCTACCTGCCCAGCCCTCTTGTCATTTTAAACATGGGTGACTTTTGAGTTTCCTGTTCCTATTGTAAATTTATTTTTGGAATCTCCTCCCTCTCATCTTACCTGCTTATTTCACTGGTCACTGAAAGATCAAGCTGGGAAGGCCCTCCCCTTAGCCTCTTAAAGGAGAACTGCACTCACAGACTCAAAAAAAACATGTTTATTTTATCATGGTTTGGTGTTTCCCACATTTTAGCACCACTCTGGGACTATTTACAGGTTTTTAAATATTTTTATGTGCAATTTCTGAGTCTGACTGCATGAGGTCTAACATCTTGAAGTGATCCTGATTGTTTTGTCTGCCTCTAGGTATCATCCCACAATGCAATGTTTGTCTGTAAAAAAATTACATGATGGAGGCATCTTTCTTCCTAAAGCTCCTGTCACTGCATTGATTTTACATGCATAAAACTGCTGTCTTTCAGTCAGTTTTAAATAACATTTCATGCTATTCAATGACTACTTAAAACACAAACAGTACAAATGCCACAGAACAGACTTTCAAAGTGGTTTTTACTCTTGCTTCTTTTTAGGATGGCTAAATTGCAGTCTTTTGTGAAGCCTGAATTGTACTACTTTGACTCATCTCCCATCCCCCTTCAGACCTACCTTCCCTAGCTGTCAAAGTGTTAAGGGTAATTTGAGCTGTTACCTGCTGTGATTGATAACTCACAGCAGGAGAGGTGACTCATGTACTGCTTCCTTGCTCTAGCATTTACTTTCTGTATGGGTAGGAGAAGGACCATTGGCCTTGATGACATCAATGAATTGGAGACTACAGCAAGCTTTTCCAGGGTGGGATAAAAGCTTTTTGAAAGTGAAACCACCACAGTATGGTAAGATGCTGTTCTAGTGAAAAGAAACAGTCAATTTAAAATATTTCAAATGCTGTGTTGTTTATTTATAGCAGGGGCAGTACATAGGGAGAAAAAGGACCGATAAGTTAAGCATTTAATAATAGAATCTTGTTGTTGTCCTTTAAAGCTTGAGTTAGCCTCTGTTTCATATCACCCAACTCACTTTATCCCTTTTTTCAATTTTACTTTTAAAATCTGTAACATCGAGGACTAGACTACCAATAATTGGAGAGCCTAGGAACTGCTTCTTAGGAATCAGCTTGGAATTAGTGCTTTTGTTTTGCACTGAGTGACAGAAGGAACAGAGGGACATTATGTTGTAGATTTTCTACACATTACCAATCACCAGAAAGCCAGAAAATTGGTTCTTAGGATCTAGTTTGGGACTAATTCTTCTGCTTTGTTCATTCTGAAAGAATGAGCAGAGGGGCAATGATTTCTAATAGACTCTCTAATTGGGCATGGAATATAAGAATTCACTGAGTGGTCTGTTTCACATTTGGTGAGAACCTCTTAAGGCCCTTTGTGCTGCTTGGTTTTATGTTGTATCCAGCTGCTATAGGTTCGCCCCAGGGTATCTATCAGGGAAAGAATATATTAAGTGTACTGTACCCATCAACGTCTGGTTTAATGCTACTATTCAGAAAGCATCTTGGCATTAGTGCTACTATTTGCTTCTGGTGAAAGAAGGAGCAAAGGATCATGGATTCAAGCTGCATATAGCTGTGCTGAGAAAAGCACTATTTCCCACTAACATGCAGACTGCACCTCTGTTAATCAATTCCAAACCACATAGGAGCCACTCGCCCTTCAGCCCACATTAGTAAATAAGAGGAACCATGAATGTACACATTTCAACCACCTCTGTAGCTAGTTTGGTTGTCAGTACCACACAGTCTATACCAAACATGTAGACCTACATATGTTGAGAATCGTAAAATTAACCTACCTAAATGACAAAGGCTTCCCTAATGTAATCTAAGAAACAAGTACCCTCAGCAACCTCACAAACATACCATGAAACATACATCTAACAATCAAAGATATTCTGTTCAAAAGCCTATATGGCAAACTTCTACACAGTCCAATATTCTAGTCATAAGTGACTCCTTAGTGAGACCCACCAATGCATCACTCAGTGGGTTGTGCAAGGAGACGGTCACAGTCAGGAGTCTATCAGGTGCCAGGATTCATCCATCATGCAATGCAGTCAAGTCCTTGCACCACTAGAACACATATGAAACTGTAGTCATAAATCAGCTAAAAAGTGACAGATATGAGACATTTGAGACTCACAAAAAAGACTTTAACTTGATGACCTAATAATTTAATACTCAAAAAGTGGCACAAAAAAAACAAAGCAGAGTATTATTATTTTGCACACTTAAAAATGTAGAATCTTAATCAAAAGAATAATTTGAAAACTGAGATAGTGTTATGTAAGTGGAAATAGTAGAGGTAATACATCACAGTGATAATTCTTAGCTAAGAAGAGAGTGAACTGAGGGGAATATCTGATGGACCTTTACTAGAAATGTATAAAAAGCCTACAGAATGTGCATAAGACACAGATTATTAGAATATTAATAACGCATGTAAATATAACAATTAGTACTATTAAGAGAGAGTTGTATAACAAAACAGGAAGGAACAAAGGCAGTAATAACTGTAAAGTGACTAAGTATCATTATTGGAGTACTAAAAGAAAAAACACGAAATGAATGAAAATGTTTCAAATGTGCTAAAAGAATAGCGTAGTAGTAAAATCTATCAAGACTTGTGCTGCACAATTTATAGCAACAAATTAAAAGTCTCTGTATGGACTAAAATGTAGAAGATATATGGAGAAATACAATGAAAAGAGAGAGCAGGCATTTTACAGGTGAGATGGAAAGTACTATAGGGAAATGGAATGTCAGTAATATTAAAAAATAAACTCAGAAGGAAACCTCAAGTAACATTACTGAAGGTAAATATGGAAATACAATGAAAAGAGACAGCAGGCATGTTATGAGTGAAAGGGAAAGTACTACAGGGAAATAGAATTGAAATAATATTAAAAGTAATGAACTCAGAAGAAAACCTCAAGTGATATTCATCATCATCTTCTTTCGGCTGTTCCCGTTAGGGGTCGCCACAGCAAATCATCTGTTTCCATTTCTTCCTGTCCTCTGCATCTTGCTCTGTCACACCAACCACCTGCATGTCCTCTCACCACATCCATAAACCTTATCTTAGGCCTTCCTCTTTTCCTGTTACCTGGTAGCTTCATCCTTAGCATCTTTTTCCCAATATACTCAGCATCCCTCCTCAGCACATGTCCAAACCATTGTAATCATGCCTCTCTGGCTTTGTCTCCAAACCTTCCAACCTGGGCTGACCCTCTAATATACTTATTCCTAATCCTGTCCACCCTCGTCACACCCAGTGCAAATCTTAACATCTTTAATTCTGCTACATCCAGCTCAAACTCCTGCCTTTTTGTCAATGCCACTGTCTCCAACCCATATAACATAGTTGGTCTAACTACCCTCTTGTAGACCTTCCCTTTCACTCTTACAGGTACTCATCTGTCACAAATCACTCCTGACACTCTTCTCCACCCACTCCATTCCACCTGTACTCTCTTCTTCACCTCTCTTCCACACTCACCGTTACTCTGAACTATTGACCCCAAGTATTTAAACTCATCCACCTTCACCACCTCTAGTCCTTGCATCCTCACAATTCCTCTATCCTCCCTCTCATTCACACACATATATTCTGTCTTACTCCTGATGACCTTCATTCCTCTTCTCTCTAGAGCATATCTCCATCTCTCCAGGGTCTCATCCACCTGTTCCTACTCTCACTGCAGATCACAATGTCATCTGCAAACATCATAGTCCATGGGGACTCCTATCTGATCTCATCTGTCAACCTGTCCATCACCATTGCAAATAAGAAAGGGCTCAGAGCTGATCCTTGATGTAACCCCACCTCCACCTTAAATGCATCCGTCACTCCCACCGCAGGCCTCACCGCTGTCCCACTACCTCGTACATATCCTGTACCACTCTTACATACTTCTTTGACACTCCTGACTTCCTCATACAATACCACAACTCCTCTCTAGGCACCCTGTCATATGCTTTCTCTAAGTCTACAAAAACACAATGCATCTCCTTCTGACATTCTCTGTACTTTTCCATCAACACTCTCAGAGCAAACATCGCATCTGTAGTGCTCTTTCCCGGCATGAAACCATACTGCTGATCACTAATCATCACGTCCCTTGTTAACCTTGCTTCCACTACTTTTTCCCACAACTTCATGCTGTGACTGATCAATTTAATCCCTCTGTAGTTACTACAGCTCTGCACACCACCCTTATTCTTAAAAATCGGTACCAAAACACTTTTTCTCCATTCCTCAGGCATCCTCTCACTTTCCAAGATTTTATTAAACAATCTGGTTAAAAACTCCACTGCCATTTCACCTAAACACCTCCATATTTACACAGGTATATCATCTGGGCCAACAGCCTTTCCATTCTTCATTCTCTTCATAGCTATCCTTACTTCCTCCTTGCTAATCCATTGTACTTCATGATTCACTATCCCTACATCATCCAACCTTCTCTCCCTCTCATTCTCTTCATTCATCAACCCCTCAAAGTACTCTTTCCATCTCCTCAACACACTCTCCTCGCTTGTGAGTATGTTTCCCTCATTATCCTTTATCACCTTTACCTGCTGCACATCTTTCCTAGCTTGGTCCCTCTGTCTAGCCAATCAGTACAGGTCCTTTTCTCCCTCCTTAGTGTCCAACCTTTCATACAACTCTTCATATGCCTTATCCTTAGCCTTCGCCACCTCTCTGCCATGCACCTCATCTCCTTATACTCCTGTCTACTTTCTTCATCTCTCTGACAATCCCACTTCTTCTTTGCCAACCTCTTTCTCTGTATACTCTCCTGTACTTCCTCATTCCACCACCATGTCTCCTTGTCGTCCTTCCTCTGTCCAGATGTGATAAGGTAAATATGGAAAATAAATAAAAGATAAAACAAAACAAAAAATAAAAATAAAAAGAAGAAGCAGAAATAGAAATTAAACTACATTACTCAGACGATATTGAATGGAATGAAATAATTATCAATATGATAGCAGCAGTTATAAAAGTCTTCCAGACTGAAAACTCCAGGTTTCAATGTTATATATAGGTTCTGGCCAAAAGCATTATTCCATGATAAGTCAAATGCTAACCTACCGTTATGTATACCTAAATAGAAGCCAGTCTGGTTAGCAGTGAAGATGCAGAGAAATATTCAGATGTGGTACAGCAAAGGGATTATACACTATGGTTGTCTTTGCTGGGAGACAAGTCCCTCTTCACTCCATGCATAATCAGTATTTTTACATTCAAAATTAGTGGTTAGGGTGAATTCTTTTTTTTCCCTCAACATCATACAGAAACACTAAGATGTATAGAGGCCAGAGGTGTTTAAAATCATCTAAGCTAATGTCTGCCTGCCTCTTGACTCTGTTGCATAACTTTCTTTGGAATAGGACTGTTCAGCTAGAAAACAGATTTCCTATTGTTTAATGGGAATCTGTTGAACATTTTGCATGAATTAAGTATACAAGGAATGACATTTAGAGGCATATGTATTTTTTATACTTTATTATAACTTCCTTGATCACTAGTAAAGCCTTTGTCTTATCTGCCCAGTTAGCATATTCATTCACCTGATAGACAATGGCCATCTGGACCATTTTCTCCACTGAGTCAGGCTACAGGAGCAGTGTGCTATCAAACTGGGGAATCAGAGGTGTTTTTACATAAACCCTACAAGTTCACCACTGTACATGTCCACATTTTTCCATGAAATATTTTCTCTGCAACTCTGTCAGATAGTACTTTGGTCATGTAGCTGTTTCTGCTATATTTAATTAGTTTTACCTCTTCTGTAGTAATTTCCAAATTATTTGTGTAACAGTCATTTAATTGTTTTCTCTATAGTAATTTGTGCAACTGCACAAGGGTTGTGGCTGGAAGGGGTCCATGGAAAAGCTGACTTGCCAAGACAACAAAGGAAAAAATAAAATAAAATAAACACATAAATAAAACTTTATGTAATGGACATCTATGACGGGGCATGTCTCCTGCTTCTGTGAAAGTTGTCTCCTCAATCGCCCTGTTCAACTGGTGAAATGCATTCAGTAATCTTCAGGCTACATGAGAGGTTTCTGCATAGAGACCACCTTTATGAACATGTACACATATTGTTACACCAGAAATAGGTGAGCAGGCACTTCAACAACATTATGTTCTCTCTTCGCTGTCGACTTCATGTCAGCTATAAGATAGTCAGGGCTTTATCTCTCTTTGCAATGGAGCTGGCTGGAAGTGTGTACAATTTAAATGTCATATGGGTTTGGAGTAATCGTACAAGATACTGAGCACACAATGGGTGTTTCTTACTAGTCATCTCTTCTAAGTTCATGCAACCTTAAAGAACATACTTGTAGAAAAACAGAATATTTTCTTACCTCAGTGCTTTTGTGTTGTAGTATTTGAAAATGGAGGCTGCAAGGTATGGGACTGTTGCTTCTTCACATGGGTGGGGGTAGGGAGATTGCCCCTTTCAGCAAGGCTGTATTGGTTGAGGGCAGAATATGGTAGTTCTGGATTTTTATGTTTAGTCTTTTTGATACAGGTCAGGTCCTACACAAATATGCTTACCCAGAAATCATTATTCTCTCAGAGTGACACAAATGTTGATTGTAACAGAACATAATCTTCCTCAAACTACAATTTGGTAAGTGCAGAGGTTTTGTTTTCATACTTGATTGTAAGTGTTTCTGTAGGATCTGTCAAGAAACTAGTAAGAGAACTTTTATTATTATATGAATTCTATGCCTCAGTCAAATGAAAGCATTTGGTTGTATGCAGATAACATAGTAATTTGTTACTCTGGAGATTCCTTGAAATAAATGGATTCAGCTATCTATTGGAATACAGAAACAGGGACATAATCTTAACAAAACTAAAAGCTTTTTCTGTGGCACAAAGAAATACCTTAGCATAGTTAACGATGACTGGTGCATAGTACAGCCTAATAAATTTCACTTAAAACTTCCCATTACACACAAATATTTGAGACTTTGGCTCGACTCCTCTCTTACTTTCTGTACTCATATACAGAGATTAACTTGAAAATGTTCTGGTTTAATTAATTCAAGCTGTAGAGCCTCAAATGTAGTGACCAAAAATGGCTTGAGTGGAAAAGAAGTATCCCTCTTCTCTTAAGTATGGATTGCTGAGTGTATCTAATAACACCTGCCCTTAATTAATTAATTCATTTATTTATTTAACATTTGTTAACTGGATTAGTCCAGCTGAGCCAGGATCCCATTTTCAGTGGAAACCCAAAGAGAAAAGCTCCAGTACATTAATGTATAAACATGTTTAAACATATAGCAAAAAAAAGTGATGCAGGATTACAAATACAACATGAATAATAAGTTATGAGACTTAGAAAATACATAAAAGACATTTGAACAAGACATGAAGAGTTTAGAGTTACAAGATATGAAACCTTACATTACAAGAAAACTTCTAATTAATACTCAGCAATCACTTTGTCTGGACGCTAAAGCCCTTCAATGGTTTAGTTCCTATCTAAATGGTAGAAAACAGGCAGTATTATGGCAGACTAAACTCTCTACCTTATTACCCAACACATTGGGAGTCCCACAAGGATCCATATTAGGACCACTGTTATTCTCCATCTTCATCAATGACTTGAATACTGTCATACCTAACGCCAGTTGTATCCAATATGCAGATGACTCGATCTGCTCTGGCACAACCCCACAGAGTTACAATTACTGACCCAGTCCACTTTTAACAAAATAGAAAACTGGCTCTACAGTCGTCACTGATACTTAATCCCAAAACTAAAATGCTGTTATTCCTACCTACACAAAGGTCTAACACCATTAACTTTACAATCCAAGCCAAGGACGGACCATAATCTCTCCGACCTCTCTACAAAATTACTAGGTGACTATTGACAACAACCTAAAATTTGATATACATGTAAACCAAATGATCAAAACTATCAATAAGAAACTAGGTTCTATACAGAATAAAAGCTTCCTGACTCCCCAAGCCAAAATTGCAATTGCTCAAACTCACCTTCTCTCTACTCTCCTGTATGCATCCCCTGTTCTCCATAATACCAGTAAAATTGTCATGAACAAACTCACCATCTGTTGCAATCATATCACCAGGTTTGTTACTGGGTCACCTTTCAGGACCCATCATTGTACCAATCTAACCCAGCTTAAATGGCTTGAGCTACAGAATTTAATATTATACAACTTACTAGTTCTGACCCACAAAATAATATACAACCCTGACTACACTCCTTCTCTTAAAAACTGGTTATCATCCAGACCTGCAAAATTAATAACATAGAACATGGAACAAACTACCTCCTGATATTAGTTCCACAAAAAGATTTAATTCAGCTTAGTTGACTCTAATGTAGTTAATATTTCTGGTTGTAATATATCTAATGAAGAAGTATCTGTGTTTAAATTAGGTCTTTAATTTATTCCTACTGTTATACCTAGACAACATTTACTTAAACAAGAGATTTTTAAATTTGTCAGGAAACTTCATTTGAAATATTATTTTTCTAATGATAGAAAAGTTTCTTTTCAAGATGATGTTGTCCTTGGTGAATTTAACAGTGACACTGATATTACTACTGACAGTTATTATTCCTGTTTTTCTGATGATATGTTATTATCTATGTATTCTCAAGTATATTCTTTACTTAATATGGATGGCGTTGATTTTCATAGTAAATGTATACCTCCATATAATAATTCTACCATTATACAGTTTTCTGAAATGGTACATTTCTCTCTTCAGGAAATGATGGTTTCAGTTAATAATGATTCTTGGAGGTATAATATGACTAAGAATGAATGGTATGCTTTAAAGAATTTATCTAATAGACAAGATATTGTAATTAAGCGCTCTTGGATATGTGTATGGAACATTTGAATGACCCTCTAACATATGAAGTTAGTGACCTTAATGGATATTTGTCAGCTATGAAAGAATGTACCCATTTACTTGATAGAGGTGTTAGGCTAGGATATTTCTCTAAAAATGATTTTGATAAGAAATTTTGTATGGATAATTGTAATCTAGCTACTTTCTATTGTGTCATTCATAATCATTTATTACTTATATAAGAGATTCTTTTGATTTTATTGATAAAATTAGTGATGTTATTTGGACAGAAAATATGTTCTGGGTGAGTATTGATGTTGTGAGTCTATACACAAACATTAGACATTTAGATGGATTACAAGCTTTACTTTTAATGGATTTAACTTTTTTCAGTTTTAATGAAACTATTTACCATCAGCGGGGCATCTTTTTTATGGCCAAATTTGAACTGGAATATGTATATACTAACAAATTTTTCAAAATCATGATATAGATGATTTGATCTTTCTTTGTAGCTGTGGTTATGAATATGTTCAAGAATTTTTCTTAGACTTGAATAATAATAAATATAATTTACATTTTGATGGTCTACAATTTGGTGATAAGGTTCATTATTTAGATATTTCAAGTTGTCATCCGTTATCTAGATTGTGTAGTAATGAAACAGACTTGGAGAAAAATATTTATGATTGTGTTATTATGTTTTTACGAAGAGGTTATAGTATGGAAATATTAAATGAATCTATTGATAAATTATTGGTTAATAATAATAATAGTAATATTAATCAATTAATGTCTAATAGAAATAGAGAAAATTTTATTTTTTCTCCATATATTAAGAATAATAAACATCTAAAGGCTGTAGATCAAGAAATTCAGGATATTTATTTTGTAACTACTTTTAACATATTGAGTAATAAGATTTGGGAAATTATTAAATATTTTTGGAAGTTTTTGACTTCCAATAAAAGTCTTTATAAATTATTTCCTGTTATTCCTAAAATAGCTTTTAAGAGAGGTCAAAATTTATCTGATAAATTGATTAAAGCTTATTATATTGCTCCTGTAAATAGGGTAAGTTATACTCTACATACATATGGTACTATTGCCTGTGGCCACTGTAATATATGTAGACATGTGAAGTTATATTTTGATAAAATTAATGGATTTATATTTAAACCTAATAATATTTTTTCTTGTAATTCCATTGGTGTAATTTATTGTATTAGGTGTCCGTGTAAACTTTACTATATAAAGAAAATTTAAAACTAGAATGCAAGAACATATTAGAGATATAAAAAGAGAAATATTAGATAGTCCAATTGCTTCACATTTTATGGAATTCCACAAAAGTAATGTGAATGTGTTTGAATGTTGTGTTCTTGAGAAAGTTTTTATTAGAAGAGGGGATGAAAGGTTAATAAAGAATGTTTTGTTATTTAAAGAAACTATTTATATATTAAAATATAATACTATGTCACCAAATAGTTTAAATTTAGAAGTAAATTGGAAAAGTTTGTTATAATATATATTTTATAGTTTTTTTTGAATATGTTATATCTTTTTTAGTATTTAATTGTATTTAAATTAACTAATTTGATATAATTGTCTAATTAATTAGAGTATATATAGGAGTGGGTGTGTTCTGTAATTTGTGCTCACTGAAGGCTATTATTTTGTGGAACTGGCGTTGTTTTGGCTGTTGCCTTATTCCTTAAATCAGTTTAAAGCTAAACTTAAACAATACTACTTTAATACAGTTTACTACTGTAAATGGACATGAATCCAGTCGGATTATCCTGGTTAACAAATGTAAAATAAAATAAAAATAAAAAGATATAGTGTACATATTTGTAAAGATCACTTTTGCATTGTGATGTATTGTGGTCACAGTGGTCCAAGGGTAAAGCCCTATAAGAAGGACCAGAAAGAAAGAAGGTAGGGAAAAAAAGTAGGGGTAGGAGGGAGAATGAAAAATTAAGTGGGATCTTGGGAGGTCCAGATCCATGAGCTTAGGAGGGAGGATTTGAGTTGTTTTTTTATAGTTCTAATAGCAAAGGGGAATTTATTTCATGCTATAGAGACAGAATGATTGTAGACGAGTTTGCTTATGTTCTTGTTGGATCTGTGTATGTGTAGGAGCTGTTGGTTAGAGATTCTCAGTGAGCGAGTGGGTGTGTATTGGGAGATGATGGAAGAGCGTGATAGGCAGGCAGATGGTTTGTGTACTATTGAATGTGTGATTTGAAGCTGAGTGCTGAGAATTTGATGAGGAAATTCAGGCCATTTCAGTTCTTTTAAGGCTAAGCAATGATGTGTTGGTTT
Organism: Protopterus annectens; assembly: GCF_019279795.1. Taxonomy (NCBI): domain Eukaryota; kingdom Metazoa; phylum Chordata; order Ceratodontiformes; family Protopteridae; genus Protopterus; species Protopterus annectens. The sequence goes on along the minus strand of NC_056745.1, from coordinate 289,328,203 downwards.
GGAAGCTGCAAATCTGGCAACTTTATTCTAAGTTTGTTAAAGCTGGGAGTGTAAAGTGGTTTGGAAATTAGTGAGGATGGGAGCACCAAAGAGCAAGCAAGGAAGAAAGAATGCCTTAGCTAAGGATATTTTAGTATCAGAGTTAAGGTATTTTTTGTTACAATATAGTAGTCCTAGTTTTTGGTTTGTCTTTTTGATGCAATGATGAATGTGTTGGTCGGATTTTAACTGGTCATCAATAATAGTCCCTAGTAGTTTTGTATGAGAATCAACTTTGATAATGGTATTATTTAGTGAGGAAATAGCGAAGGTTGACTTGTGGTGCGAGAGAGTCTTTGGCAGGAAGACTAACAGTTTAGTCTTGTTTGGGTTAAGGATTAGCTGGTTATCATTTAGCCATTTTTTGAGAGAGATGAAAGCGTTTTGGGTGAGTGTGTGTGTAGGTGAAAGTGTTTTGGGTTAGTGTGTGCAGGTGAGGTATATTATTGGAGGAGGAAATGAGAGTAGAGTCATCTGCATATTGGATAAGTGTAAACTGGGTACAGGCAGAGTGGAGGAGGTTGGAAAAGATATTAAATAGGAGGGGGCCTAGGATGGAGCCCTGGGGGACCCCACTTTGAACTGGTAAGAAAGGGGAGCAGGACGAGAGCCATTGGACATATTGTTGTCTATTAGAAAGTAGATGCAGAACCATTGACGGGTAGGTGGAGAAAGATTAAGATGGGATAGTTTTGTTAGTAGCTTAGAGTGGGATACAGTACTGAATGCTTTGGATAGGTCCAGGAAAAGACAAGATACAAATGTATTATCTTTAGCCTTAGTGACAGTTTGAGTAAAAGATATAAGTGCAGGAGCAGTGCTATGGTGAGGTTGATAGCCATGTTGGGTAGGTGTTAGCAGATTTTCCAGGATAAGGTAATTCATTAGTTGAGAGTGAATACATTTTTCAAGAATTTTTGAGAGTGGTAAAAGGATAGTCTTTGTTAACATCTCCTAGAATGGTAGTTTCATAAGCTATGTTGTCTGATAGCCATGCCAGTATGTTTTCTAGGATTGGAATGTTGTCATCTGGGTTGATATAGATTGAGGCTAAGGCTAATTTTTTGGGGGTATTCAAATGACAGTTGAGTATAATTATTTCAGCTGGGTGGAAATTTGGAAGTGGAATTTGTAGGTAGGAGAGGTTTAGAGTGTTGATGTATAGAACTGCAACATCACCACCTTTATTCTTTGGTCTGTCTAACCAAAATACATTTGTAACCTGGGGGTAGGATTTAATTGTTGGATATGTGGGGTTTTAACCAGGTTTCGGTTATGGAGTGTTGAGATATCCAGGAGTTCTATGTAAACTTCAATCCCTGCAGAAGAAAATCTGCAGATTCATTACTGAGGCACTTAGACATCAGCACTATCTGACTTCTAAAGAAACAGGATGGCTCCTCTTAATTTTTATTTCCAGGATGTATTAGTCACTTATTTTTAAAAAAAAAAATTATAATCTAAGTGATTGTATCACATCGCACCATCTAGCACCAGGTAAATTCTTCCAGCAAAATATGAGAGAGAGTCTTTCAGGTCCTGAGTATTTTACTTGATGCGCTTCTTAATTTATATATTTTTTTCAAGCAGAGCCCCAACCAAGGAAGCAAAGGCACCTAGTCAAGTTATCCTCCTTTGCCAGCCAACTCAAAACCTATTTAAAAAAAAAAGCTGAAGTGGTGTTTTGGTGGCACCGCTTACAGTAAAGAGTCAATTATCCAAACGTCAATTATCCAAACTCAGCCTTCAAAAGTTTTTGGATAGGAAGAATCATAAATTCTGAATATGTAAACTTTATACTTATTCGCTTGTGCATGTTTTTTGAGCTTGTAGTGTGAAAAATATTCTTTATTGTCCACTGAAATCACACTGAAACATGTGGTCCCTGCATGCAGAAAAAAAACAAGATTTTAGAATATTTTTTTATTTGATTCAGTGTATGTTTGATTATCAGAACAGGTTGATGATCCAAAGTACCCTAGGTCCCAGTTAGTTTGGATAATTGACTCTCTACTGTAATTTGTAATATTCTGTTATTTAGTTTCATTTTGGGTCTTCAGCAACTACAATTACTAGATGTCTGATACTATGCTGAATAATGTAATTTTTCCTTTGCTTTCTTTAATTTCACTTTCTATAATTGATTACTGTTACAGTTAATTGCCTGTGCTTATTTTATCAGATTCTTTTTTAACCTACTAATGTGAATGTAATCATTTATCTAGCATTTTTAATTAGGTCATTACTGAAAAGGGGGATCTTGTAGAGCAGCTCAGTTATCTGTAAAATAAGTAACTAAACGAGTAACAGGTAATAAGGAATAAATGACAGAGAATGCACACAACAGAAATTAAGCAATGCTCTAGTGTATGTCAATCATAAAACTGATGCCAAGTGCCTTCACAGCACCTGTAGTTCTAATTATCTTTATAATGCACAACCTGAAGTAGGTTATTGTTCTTATAATGGGGTTCTGTCAGAATGATAGATTGCTGCAAAATGTGTAAAAGCAGAACTTAAGAATATTGAATATCAGCTAATTTTTACTGGTGATAAAAAAGGCAGACTTAAATAAGAATGGGAGGTTGTGATTTTGTTTCCTTGCTTTTGCTCTGTCATCATTTTAGTATTCTTAAACATGTCGATTTAATGGCAGTTTACATAGGATAAAGCAGACTAAAATGCATGATTTAGTTTCTCTGTGAGCTTCATTTTACTGTAACATCCTTGAATATTTCAACATCTGCTTTAATATCAAAGTTTACCACAGAGGAAACCTGATGAAGTGTACTTACCACTGAAGGATTAATTTATATGCTGTCTTCTCACTTCTTGCTGTTCTCAGACGAGGTATCATATATAATTCACGGACTACATACTCTGTGCTGTTCACATGGATCAGTGACACAGATACATTTCTCTTCGATTAAGTCTATGCTACAAATGGAATTGATAAGGCTGTATGCTTTACATTGTTTTCAATGGAAGTATTAGCTTCTTTTAAAATCATTTGAAAAACTTTCATTCAGGCATACACTGTCATGGATTCATGCAATTCGTGAGAGTATTGTGAAAACTTTAGTACCAATACAAACAGACTAAAATAGATATCTGGAAATAATTTGCAACAGCCTAGCATTGTGTAGAATTGCTGGTTCAGAGAACAAACAGATCTTGGAGGATGACACTTGGGGATTAGTTTTATTGTTGTAAAGCAAATTTATCTGTGTAAAGCAAATGTATTTATCTATCAGTGGCAGCTGAGTAGTAGTATTTTAAAGTGGGAGATATAATAAATAAACCAGTAGTGTTGATTTATAAATGAAGCAAAGCAGAATACATGTCATGCAGAATTAGAACAAGATCATTGCCTATAGTATAGAAAAGATATATGTCTGGTGAACGGCAGAGTCACAGGCTCATAGGTGCATACTAATGAACACTAAGGTCCTTGTAATCTTAGCTGTACAACCCAAATATAACCCACAAATTTGATTTATAGAGGGGGTGATTTATTGACTGCTTCTGTCCATCAAAGACATAGGTGTCAGACCAGAGGTGACTTTCCAGTTACCCATCTATGGGTGCAAGTTGTGCTTAAATAGAGTTAGAGAGGAACTCTACTTTACATGTATGTGGAGTCAGTTCCAGAGAATGGGAATTGCCTGAGAAACATATCTGTCTGTCCAGCATGCTTTATTTATTTTTCAAGCAAAATTTAGGTCTTTTGATCTAGAAGTTCTGATGCTGTTTGTTTTGCAAATGTTCAAGTTGAGCAACATAGAAGGATTTTCTTTCTGCTTTGGAAACATGTTGATCGAAGGCTAGGTTACTATCTACAGGAGTTCCCAGATCCTTGCCTAATAAATACACTTTTAGGGCTGTTTTATTGATAACATAGTTACCCAGAGTGGCCGACTTCCTAAATGGTACTATAATGCATTTTTTTGATATTGAGTTTTAAGTCATGGCTTTGGAATCAAGTATTTGTCTGTGTTAGACCTTCTTTACGGGTGTTCTAGTTTGCAATAATCTGCAATCCTGGTCTGCTGGAGGCCTTGGACATTGTCTTTGACCTCTGAGAAGTAGATGCCAAAGAGGACTGGGCCCAGTATGGAGTCATGACGTGCTCCACTGGTGAATGGCCTCTTTTTGGAGGTCACTTAACCTTTTCGGTCCTATTCATGAGTCAGCCAGCCATTCAGCATGTTATAAAGGAGTTTATGCCTAGTTCCTTAAGACTGTTAACAATGCTTGAGTGGGGTATTGTATCAAATGCTTTAGCCAGATGTATCACTTTCCCCTTATCCACTGCCTTAGTGACCTTCTCAAAGAAGTCCACCAGGTTCAGTAAGCATGACCTTCCTTTGAAAAAGCCAAACTGGGATGATACAGTCTCTGGAGATCTCATATGTCCTTGGTGATAATTTTAATGATAATTCTTTTCAATGCTTTGCATATAAGACCAGTCAGACTAATGGGTCTATAGTTTCCAGGACCTTTTGAAGGTCTTCCATTATGAAGGGGGATGACCATCGCAGTCCTCCATTCTTGTGGCACAAAGTCGGTTTTAAGACTACAGTTAAATAGTGACTAAAGGAATCCTGATAAATCATATTTTGGACTGTTCAGAAGACATCGCAAGATGTTACTGAGGCCTATTGAGACTCTGTTCTTGGTTTTAGTGAGTGCAGCCAGGGCAAGCTCCCCTAGTTATAGTTGGAGGGGTTATGTTTGAGGGTATTTCTTGGGGGGCTGGTTGAGGGGGGAGAGTCACTTAGCAGAAGAAAAAAGGAGATATGTGGTAGAAGATAAATGGCAGAAAAAAGATAGCTCACATATAGGTTTTTGAATGAATAAGATTACTGTAAGAGAAAAGATTTCACCGATATGACAAAGTCACTGTGTTCAGCTTAGGTTTTAAACATACAATATAACACTGAAGAAAGATATGGCAGCCCAAGGAGCAATTTAAAGTTATTCTATTAGTCTGGGGGTTGCACTGTAAAGGTAGCTTCCTGGATATGCACTCACTTAAGTGTATGCAGATCAATATTTGCAGACTACGCTCCCCTTAATTTAAATTGAACTCCCACTGACAGCAGTGTGCTTTGTAACAGGTACAGACATAATAAACATGATGGCCAAATGCCACAAAATTGTCAATAAAAGTGCCTAGATCCATTATGACAGTGTTTGATTGGAGGAGTGTGTCACTTATATGATATGTGAAAATGTTTATTTATAAAAATTAATAATGGCACATTTTTTCACACAATTTAAAGCCATTGTCCTTGCACCAATTGTCACCATAGTCTAACCCATGTTGGAGCAATTTTCTGTTAGTGGAAAATCATTTAACAACACCCAGATCAAAGTCATCTGTAAAGTTAGATAACTGTAGGTTAGGAGTTTGGCCTAAAAGTCTGAGAAATAAATCCCAAATAGGAGAGGGCCCAAAACTGAGTGCTGTGGTACACCAGCGGTAAATGTTTATGCTTTCCAAAGTTCCATCTGTGACTGTAGCCATATGGATTCTGCCAGACAACTAGTTAGCTAGTCACCGCATAGCATAAGGATTTATATTCAGCTTTACAAGTGTGTTAGTAATACCTGCATGGGGAATAGTGTCAAAGTCCTTGGCCAGGTCCAGATATACTATATGTACTGCATATCCGCTATCCACTACTTCGGTTACTTTTTCAAAGAAATTGACAAAACTGAATTGATGAAGCTTTAGAGTTAATAGATTTTCAATATCCAGTTTAATGAGGTCTGAGATAATACACACCACAGCTTTACATATGAAGCTAATGAGATTAATAAGGAATGTTATCAGTGGAGAGATTTAGATTAAAGAGGTTAACTAGGGGCTCGGACAGCCCATGTGTACCACTGATAATCAGGCAACCTGACATATTATCAGTACCCCTGGATGAAGTGTTCTGAGTTTTTGAGAGGGCTGAATGAACTTGTTCCATTGTAATTAAAGGGGTGGCTGGGTCTGATGAACCTCTGGAATAGCTATAACCTTAGGTGGATTAAAATTTAAACTAAATCTTTCCACTAGGATATTAGCTATTTACTTTGGGCCGTAATGTGCAGGGCCAACTATCTCTGAACATTGTTGAGTATTAGTCCCTAATGTCTTGACAAAGTTAAAGAAAGATTTGTAGCTAATTTTGGCTTTAGTGGCAAATTTAAGTTCATTTTAACATACCACTCAACCTCTTAGAGTAAGAAATCTGGACAAAGCCATGAAAAAAGTGGTACAAATAGGGACAATTTCTAAATATTGCTCTTACTTAGAAAGTTGTTAGAATAACAGGTTTTGCATTAGCATGAATTTTCTGAAGGGTGTGAAGTCTAAAACTCAAATGTCTGTCTTTATTTTCTAACTTCAGTCTTTAATGATTTGCCACTAATTTGCCAGAAAGCCATAATTTTATGAAAAATGGACCAAAAATATAAGGCAGAAAAATCTGGACATTCTGTAAAAATCTGTACAGTTGAGAGGTATGAGTTCATAGTCAGCTTTGAGCTTCCTAAAAGGGTCTCCTTAAACGCTTTATTAGTTTGCTTGAGTGCTGTTAACATAGGTAGAATGAGATCGCTTTTATAAGGAATATGCCATTTGTTTCTTATATATTTATATGTTATATAACTTATTTATATGGGTATTCCACCACAGGGGTTTGGTCTTAAAATTCTCATTATATTTGGTGTGGATAGAAACTGCCTTATCAATACAGCTATTTAATTGGGAGTGGAAGTCAGAGGCAAAGGCAACAGCTTTAGCAATAGGATCATTCTTTTCAACCTCTTAGCACAAGAAATCTGGAGAAAACCTGACATAACTGGAGTCCAAAGGCCCACACCTAGGGGCAGATTTTTAAGATTGCTCTGAATTTTTCTGAAAGATATGAAATTTGAAATTCAAAATGTGTGTAATTATGTATTTTTATTTTATTTATTTATTTTGACATTTGTTAACTGGGTATGTGTGACTGAGCAATAGCCCATTTTCAGCAGAGGCCCGGGGGGAGGGGGGGCTAATACAGAAACATAATTACAGTAAAAAAGTTGCAGACAGAAGTTAACAGAATATATGGAATATTATAAATACATAGAGTATAGCTTAAAAGTGTAAATAAAAAACATTGACATAATTAGAGCAAAAAGTACACTAAGAGGTGGGACTCAGTAGTTTGGGAAGATGAAGAAAAAGACAATAGTAGGGAATTATAAGATAGGCATAGAAGAAAGAGATGTAAGTTATTGAGAAGTTAAGTCAGAAGGAAGGGGAAAAGAGGAAAGAGATGTAGAAAAGACAAAATGAGTAGAGTAAGAACAAGAGGTCAGTAGACAATAAATAATAGTATTTAGTGACCTCAGTCCTCATATCATCCCAGTGATTTGCCAGAAAACCTCAGATTTTATGAAGAACAGACCACAAATATGAGGCAAAAATCTGGACAGCTGAGAAGCATGAATGGGATTCATGTGAGAAATGGGCAGTCAAGAAAGGGAAATCTATTGAGGGGTATCAGTTTCATCTGAAGGCTTTGCTTTTTTTATAGATTTACACTTCTACTGTGGGCTTCTATTTGGCTTTTTAAAATACTGGTGATCAGCTGGCTCTTTTAAATAGAAACTTTTTCTATTGGTAAGCTGCATAAGGAGTCACCCCTACATATATATTGGAATGGAAAACAATATGCCATATCTATAAAACACCACACATTTGAGAGAAATACTCATTCATTTGTGGCTTGAGTTTAATCCAAAGGTTTTGTTTTTCTTGATGTTTACTTCTTTTACAAGTTCCTGCCACTCCTGACTAGGTTCCCAAGAAAGAGGACAGTAATTCTCATTTTAGCAATTAGGATCTACTGAGAAAGAGAATAATATTTCCCTCTATTTGAATGGTGTAGTTAGGACTGCCACCTGTCCTGTTCTCTTTAGAGCAGTCATGATTTCAAATTGTTTGCCCCATGTCCCACAACAATTACAAGTCAGACATGAACAATCCCAGTTTCAAGGCACATCCCACGTTCAATGACTGTGAGTGCAGTTCCTACACACTGCTGACACAAACAGCTGACTGCAAGCACCACCATTTCTTCTCCCTTAATTTTCCACTTTTAAGAGAATATATGAGACGTATTTTTTATTCACTGATGTTTCATCTGTTTAATGTGTGAGTGCTATCCAAATATCCGGATGATTACATTACAGTAACACCAGTGTTCACAGTTATAAAACACACATATTAGTGGGAGTTATGGAGGTAGAAATTGATTGTGGACACTCATGATAGCACAGCTGTATGAGTAAGCAGACCATACTAATAGATATTTGAGTGATAGGATCATTGCAACAAGGGGCAGCAAGAATAAAATGAGTTAACCACAAGCTGCATGGGTTGTTTCCTGTAAAAGGGACATGACTTGGTATGCTAGTCTTCCATTATGTTTGAATGGGAATATAAAATGTGTGCTTCATAATTCTAATGGCCTTGTCCAGCTCCTTGAACCTGGCATTCTGCAAGGAGAAACCAAGTAAAATCTTTTTTTTTTCCTGGTTGACATTTAAGAGCTGGCTTTTTAATTGAACTGGAAAAAGCTGTGTTCACAGAATGCATGTTTTCTAATGAGTATAACCAATATAGCAACATTATAATAATCGGTATCCCTCATATAATGTCTACACTTAATAATGTGATGGTACACTTAATAATGTGATATCTACACTTAATAATGTGATGGCACACAATAATGGGATGCCTACACTTAATGTGATGTCTACACTTAATAATGTGATGGCACACTTAATAATGGGAAGTCTACACTTAATATTGTGATGGCACACTTAATAATGGGATGTCTACACTTAATGTTGTGATGGGACAATTAATAATGAGATGTCTAAACTTAATAATGTGATGGCACACTTAATAATGGGATGTTTACACTTAATAATCTGATGGTGTACTTAATAATGGGGTGTCTACACTTAATAATGTGATGTCTACACTTAATAATGCTGGTACCCTCACCTTGTAGGTTGTGTCAACCTGGGTAATAATGTGAAGGCACACTTAATAATGGGAAGTCTACACTTAATATTGTGATGGCACACTTAATAATGGGAAGTCTACACTAAATAATGTGATGGCACACTTAATAATGGGAAGTCTACACTAAATAATGTGATGGCACACTTAATAATGGGAAGTCTACACTAAATAATGTGATGGCACACTTAATAATGGGATGTCTACACCTAATAATGTGATGGCACACTTAATAATGGGATGTCTACTCTTAATGTGATGTCTACACTTAATGTGATGGGACAATTAATAATGAGATGTCTAAACTTAATAATGTGATGGCACACTTAATAATGGGATGTTTACACTTAATAATCTGATGGTGTACTTAATAATGGGATGTCTACACTTAATAAAGTGATGCCACACTTAATAATGTGATGCCACACTTAATAATGTGATGTCTACACTTAATAATGTGATGCCACACTTAATAATGTGATGTCTACACTTAATAATGCTGGTACCCTCACCTTGTAGGTTGTGTCAACCTGGGTATTTCTTCCCTCATTTGAACACCATTTCTGAGTAACATTATCAACTCGTTTTAAAATCTCACTGTGTTACTGCACCATGTGGGTCTAGCTAATACAGGCATTGGCAGAAGTGAACACTTTTTTGCCAAACCTTTCTGAAATCCCAACCTCACTATAATTTGACAAATATTAACATGTAGGACTTTCTTCATACCCTGATAAATAGGTATAAGTATAAATGCAGGGCCAGCTGCTGAGTTCTTACAGAAGAATTCACAGTACTCCTACATGTTATAGGAATGATTATTTTTTTTCTGAAGCAATGGTATGATTCAGGCTCTAAGGACAAATTATGCGTGCACTCCCTAAAATGATGGGCTGAAAGAACTGATGTCTACATGTTTAGGTCTCTCAAAAATTCAGCTCATCTGTATGTCAATTCTTAGGGAGGAAAGTTATTCAGTGACCAACATAATGTGACTTTTTTTTTTACATTTAGTGTCTTTGCAAATCAGAAATCCTCTGCAGAACAGTCACATAAAAGGAAGCTCTCATCTTTGTCATCTAAACCAAGAAATATTCTACAACTTCTTAAGAAGTTGAATAAAGGAAAGAAGACTGTTCATCATTACAACAGGGAAAGGAGGAGGTGCTAAAGTATCTTGTTGCAAAAAGGTAAAATGCTTCTTAACAACTGGGCACATTTCTTATAATTAAATAAAATTACATGATACTTCAGACATCCCAGAGACTTATGTCTCATTCCCAGCTACCTCACCACAGTGTATTTAGTTACCAAGTCAGTGTAGGTGAGGGTGTCTTCCATACCGACATCAGATTCTCGGGTGTCCCTGCCACAATAGTCAGAATATAACCCATTAAGGGAGGTTATGAAACTTGGGGATTACCCTGAGTCAGAAATAGAGCAAGGTCATCCAAACATCATGCACTGATCACCTAGAAACTAATATACTGGTTGTGGGACTTATTTTCTCTGTTTTGGAAGCTTCCATTACTGGACACCGTTTTAACAACCAGTGGTGCCAGTAAATTAGTCAGACACAGTATAATTGTAGTCAAAGTGTAGCAATTGGTCACAATATAATAGTGGGTCTCAGTATCACAATCAGTCACTGCAGAGCAGTTGGTCACAGTATAATAGCTGATCAAAGTATAACAGTACTTGGTCACAGTATACTTTCTTTCCTAGAACTTTCTGTTGATTTCAGTAAAGTGGTAAGTTAAGTAGGGAGAAAAAGAAAAACGTTCACCCATGCAGTGTTTTACCTTACATTTCTGACATTGCTTAATTGCCTCTGTAAGTTGTTGTCTCTACATTAAAGTTATTTTTGAGTACTTCTGCTCTGCAATCACTGGCCAAGCTTCAACTGGGCATTTTTTATCTGCTTTCAAAATCCACTATAGTACTGGTCCTTTTCATACAATAACACAAATTTTAGCAGAATTGCTCTTAGCATTCCATTTTCTTGTTCATATGCATTCAGTGACAACTTATATGCTGTCTCCCTAGACATCATCTTAGCAAACCAAGCCCAAAGCTTCATCTTGGTTTTAACAGACTTCAAACAGTCCAATCCAACCTCGCCTTCTTGTACTCCATAAATCTCAGATTCCATCTGTCTATCTGCTTTGTCTGACAAAGAAACCAGATGCTAATCATTATAAACCATTTAACCATATGTTGGAACATTTCTATTCTGTGTTTCACCACATCACTCTTTAAATAACAAGAAAGCATCATACTGATTCGCCAAACCCTCCAACTATCTAGTATATCTCACCAACACTGTAGAAAGTTATCTCAGTTTATGCATAACATTCGGTGAATTTCCCACGGCTTACCATGATTATTGCATAACATTCTTCTTTTGCTTTCAACTTACTTAGGCAAGACCACATCTATGTGGTCAGTTGTACTTTCAATCTAGTTATTGATACCTTTGACCGAAGATGGACTAACAAAGCTAAATTCCTATCAGTACCATGTGACTTAGTGCCATGTGATTTAGTACCATGTGACTTGACTCATTTATATCTCCTTAAGTAAAAACTACAAAAATTTGTCTAATCCTGTTGGACTGGCTGTGGGAGATGAACAACTTCTCAAAGGAGATTGAGTTCTTGAAAAATTACTTATTTTATTATAAGGATTGGAGCCTCCCAGACTACAAACACTATAATCTTAACTTGGCAGGTCATATGAAGGGATGGACATCCCTTACATTGCCCACTCAACACTGGGCAATTTAAGGGATTGGAGAGGGAAGTAGGGATCTTAGGCATATTCTTTACTGTGTATGACACCAAGAGGAGGATCATATTTACTTCTTCAGCTGCATTTCAACTTTGCAGTCCAGCAGCTGTTCCAGTCAGTAGGCTTGGCTAAAAAATGTAGCAGATGCTACCACTCTACCATCAGAGTAACAATATAATATATTCATCACATAGACTGGAGCAGCCATGGTGGTGCAGTGGTTAGCATTGTGACCTCACAGCAAGAGGTTCTCCGGTTCGATCCTCAGCTGGGGTGCCTTCTGTGCAGAGTCTACATGTCTTCCCTGTGGTCATGTGGGTTTCCTCTGGGTCCTCCAGTTTCCTCCCATATCCCAAAGACATGCTGTAGGTGGATTGGACACTCTAAAGTGGCCCTAGGCATGAGTGTGTGTGTGTGCATGTGTGTGCCTTCTGTGGAAAGTTGTGTGCTGGGCTGGCAACTCAACACTGTAAAACTCCACTGCCAATCATGAGCGGACAGATGATCTGCTGTGGTGACCCCTAACTGGGAAAAGCTGAAAGAAGATATTCATCACATAGACTACCAGCTTTATTCCTTTAAATGTCTGGACTCCACAGTACAACTCCTTCATCCCATAGACTACCAGCTTTATTCCTTTAAATGTCTGGACTCCACAGTACAACTCCTTTAACACTTTGCAACTGTCTTGATTTCTTGAAAGAAATTTCCAGTGTCTTTAAAAAACAGATCTAACTACTGATAACATATGATTTAAATATGCTATCTAACACTACTTGGGTTGAATGTGACATTTTTTATAGTGTCATTCTTAAAAACAGACTACTATAGTCATATATTAAAGGATTTCTAATCTATGTTGGTCATTTGCTGCATTCCATTTCTCAGTTTTATTATTTAATTCCAGTGTTTTGATAGTTTGCTTTATACATTTCAAGTGTACTCAGTTTTTAAAGGTCTCCCTACTTCTAGCACAAACTTTTGATCTGTCATTTGTCTGTTGTACAATTTGTGATCTTGTTGGAACATGAAAGTGATTTCCAGTAAAAAAAATGTCAGTCATTAAAGGCATGAATGTATTCAGAGAAGGAATATTAGTCAAAGTCCTCATGGGGGAATTCATGAAGGCACTGTCTTATGTACACCACTGTGCTCATGTTGGGGTAACCTTTAGGTATTCAGCACGGTCCTAACATGGTGTTACAGGATGCTCTAGCATGAAGACATGCAGGGATTGGGAATGGGGGAATCACTAGACACCGGGGATGACTGGGCAATAAAGGGCCATAATGGCACCGACATCAGTACAGGGATTTGGGGTTGGGGGATCATTAGACACCAGGGATAACTGACCAGTAAAGTACCACAACAGCATGTACAGCAGTATGAGGATCGGGGATTCACTAGACACAAGGTGGTCTACAAATTTACTATAATGGCATGTAAACTATTACAAGATTGGAGGGATGAGGGGACACACTACCCACCAGTGCATACTAGGCAAGTATCTAATGGCACTTCAGCTATTATGGGGATTGGAGTGGGGTGGAGGTCTATGTGAGGAGAGCAGAAAGTTCAGAGACAGATGTGGGGACTGTGGTGTCTGTGTTTGTGTTTTGTGCACGTTTGTGCATGGGACAGTAACTGGGGGAATGCTAATGCCTAAATGAGCTGCAGTTTGCAACCACAACATGTAGATGTGCAATGATCTGCATATCACAGTAATAAATGTGATTCAGAGACATGCAAATTAGCTGATAATAAGATCTTTCCTCATCATGACTAATATAGCTCTGAATTGCAAAATACCATGTCATGGGAGAAGTGCTGCTGTAAAGTGTACCTTCCTACTTCCACTTATTTTTATCTCTCAGAAATACATCAATTTATCTCAGTCTCATCACCTTATATCTAGACTACTTGTGTAATACCCTATTGTCCACTGATAAATCTTTATTATTGATTTCTGTATGCATTTGGCATCATTTTATCTGTCCTACGAAGGCACTTGAGTTTCAGTCTACCCTTTATGTTTTCTGCTAAGAGATCTAACTTTTGGACAGTAAGATTTCTCTTGGCCCATAGTTAAGGCCCAAGTGACCATCCCTTCTTACTGCTACTGTAGTATTATAAACTCTTGCTTTTTCATTTCTGTTGTAGAAAAGAAAACTGCAAACATGATGATAGGGATGAAAAGCAGATTTCAAGCATTCATTTATGAGAACAGGTTCAGCCAGTTGGTTCATTTGTTCTCATAAAAACAATGGCCCTGTGGCCCATTTCTTTCTCCTTAGGGATGAGGGGTGAGCAGCAGGATTGGTATCATCATCTGTCATGAGTAATTTATTTTTTGACTTAAACCTTGGACGTTCTCACTGCATATACCTGCAATGTTCCCAAAGGGTAGTGATCATTGTGTGTAAGCAGTGACTGTGTTCCTCAATTTTCAGTCAACCTGTGTGCTTTAAATGCAAAGTGCCTCAGATCTCTGTGCCATAGAATGTTCCTGGAGTCTGCATTTTGGACCTGTGGTCCTTGATACTCCCCCAGCGAGACAGAGGGAGAGGAAGAGATGGACAAACAAATGCTGCCTCATTATTTCCTGTTCTCTCTCTCTTCTGCCTGCCAGCTCCTCCAAAACCTGAACCACTAACCAAACTCAAGTTGTCTAAGTAATAGTCCATGCTTTATTTTGCTACACCTATGGAGTTGGCTAAGAAAGGGTTAGTTCATGGGGATGTATGTGTTTGGACAGCATGTAGCAGAGGAAACTGAGAAATAGGCTAATGCAGATTATCTTAGGAAGCAATGTGGGGGGGGGGGGATGTCATGACTAACAGTGCCTGAGCGGTGAACAGTCATGCAATGTAATGCAAAGAGCCTTAAGGATAAGATGTGTTATTCATATGTTGTGTTAATGTACAGGGGCTTTAACACTGCAAGCATTATAGAATCCTATGTTATATACAAAGTACATTGTATTATCTGTACATGCTATACAGGAAACCTAGCATGACTGGTGGAACGACAGTGTGTACAAAGGGCTACAAAGGTTTCACTTTCAAAGAAGGAAGAGGATAGGGTGTAGGCGTGTGTTGGGTTGACTCTGATACAGAACAGCTAGGAGATCTGTCCACAATGTTCAGGCTACTGGACTCCGTGAAAAAGATGATTAAAAACTTATAATGAAAACAGGTGAGGGTCAAAGAAAAAAAAAAGTTGTAATATATGGGAGTGCCAACATTTTGGCAAGAAACTTAATGGTAGTGATTTCAAAGGTAATTGATGAAGACATTCTGTAAGGATGATTCCTGAGTATATACATTTATTTTGCTTTTCTGTACTGGGTTTGTCCAATTAGCTTTAGTCAAGAACCCCTTTTTAACGAAGGCCTGGGGAGAAAAGATCCAACATATTACACTTTTAAACAGACATTTAGTAATGTACATGAACATACATTAAATAATATACATTAGCAATTACATCTCCATTTGAAAATTAGATTATATTCATATGAAAGTAGCAGCAACTATTACAGTATGAAATATATTTGTGCATTAGTAGATGTGGAACACTAAGCATTTGAAGAGGGGTATTAGTGGATTTATTAGATAGATAATAGATCATGTGAGTAGTCCTTAGAAATTCAAAGAAATGGAGGCGAGGGAAGGAATTAGATAGGGCAGAAAATGTTACTATTGTACATAAAGGTGGGGTATAAAGCAGGTTCAGAGACAATTATGTACATGACTAAAAAAAGGTTTATATTAAAAGTCTAGAGGTGGGGGTTAGTAGTGGCACAAAACAATGTGTGTAGCTGGGAAATGCTAGTAAAACTACTCTGGTGTCGATGAAAACTGATTGTGGGGCATATGATTGAATGAAGAAAAAAAGTCTGATGATATGGTAAGCTGAAAATAACAGTAGCATTTATTCTATCAATATACAGGAGTAGATCCATTCATTTGATATGTGAAGTTTTAGTTGTGTTTTAAATGAGTTTGCATTCTGAATGGATTTCAGTAGTAGTGTCATATGTTTCCATAGTTTAGCTGCACTATTTGAATATAGAAAGTTAGTTGTATTATTACATGATTTGGTTATACTGATTAGTGATTTTTCTCTAGGGCACATACAATTCTATACTTCGCAAAGGAGATTATTTAGAGGATATGTTGCACATGCATCCAAATTTACTAATTGCTAAAAATGCACTAAGCTTGCCAAATAGGCTAATCAACTTCATGCCTTTACTGCAAGAATCACATACCCATAGAAGTTATAAAAGGTACAGCCATGTTAGCAGATTTCATACTAGACACTGATAAGTTGTTCTGATATATTCCTACATCACACCTATCACAAACTGTGTATCCTACAGCATGTTGCAGTTCTGAAAAGTGACCATTTATCCAAGTATGCAGCAGCCAGTCAACAAGTCACTGGCAGTAAATACACACTGGGTGTGCACTCATGGCACTTGGCTGCAGTTGTGCAGAAAGGGATAGGTCAGTTTCTTCTACTACAGCTCTGACTAAGCTTAAGGCATGTCTTTGTCACTGTGACAGTTGTATTGGTTGAATTAAAAGATTACTGACTGTTGGTATGTTGATATTTAATACTCCCCATAGATATGGGTGCAGATATACAGAACCTCTTATGAAAAATCCATCAAAATAAAGTGACTATTGTAAAGCATTCCCTGTAGTAATTTTGTATGAATCATTGCCATTGACTGACATTTATTGGAGTGAAGCCTTTAAACAGTATGCCACTTTGTAGGTCAAATACTAATAAGTAATGATGAATTAAACATACTTTCTGATGACTTAAGTAAATATATTAAATACTAGGGTGGAAGAAAAGAAAACCAAGTAGAATGTCAAGGTGCAAAATGCTAATAAAATAGCAGATGACGATAATATTGTCTTTTGTTAATCATGGGTGACTCTCCAGTTACAATAACTGCATTCAGATGTGAAGTCCTCATGTTTATTAAAGCACAGAGGATGTGTAAGAGGTTTAAAAGCATCTAACACAAATTCTTGTGGGTGCACAATTAATTTCAGCATGTTTCACAAACATACAGAAAATATGTTTTTATTAAGAAGATAAATACATAAAGATGAATGTTTGGGAAAATTAAGATTTCAATCAAACAAAACAGTATGTTTTCAGCAGCAATATTTCACGTATTTGAACAGCCTTCAAGCATATGCAATGAGAAGTGAAACTGACTGATTTAGTGAAAGCATGTTGCATACATGATTCAAAATTCTGAAATAGGTGTAAACTGCAAATAAACCAGAGCTTACACTGTATCATGCTAACTGGGGTGACTGAATGGACTTTCTCTGCTTTCTTTATTATTTTTAAAATGGAAATGGTGGCTTTCATGCATTTAACACACAGACAAGAAAAATGTAACATATATATTTGTTCTGCACTCTGCAGCATCTTTGAAAAAATTCAGTAGATTGCTGCTCTGCTGCCATTTGACCACTAGAAGACAGCAGAGTCAAAACAAAAATGCAATGCAGCTAAGAAATACCTACTAGTCTGTCTGCAGACTTGCATATTATTACAGCAGTAGTATTTTAAAAACAGCTCTATTTTTAACTAAGTTATATTCAGTGGTGACCTTGCTTTTATTTAGTTTTATTAAGCAGTAGTCTGAAGTGGATGGTTATGCTTTTCTCTTGATTTATTGTGTGGCATGGTGACAGCGCAAAGCACTATGCCTCACAACCTTAGTTTGGGACTGAATTCAGAATTCTTGTTGCTGTCTTTTTGGAGCTTGAATGATTTCTGTATGTCTGTTTGGCTTTTACCTGGGTTCTTAAGTTTCTTCCCACTTCCAAAACACAAATATTTGTTTTCATAAACCATCTGACTGGATTATAATTAGTGACTGAAAAGAATGACATTTTTCTGAACCTTGGGACAAGAATATTAGTCTGCAAAATGCATTCAGCGGGTTTGCTCTGTTTCCCTGGTTAATTAGACATATCGTTGAAAGGGTGTATGTTTTATTTATTCTGCCATGTAGGAAAGGAACTGAGGCATGCCTTTTATAAACTAGGACATGAGGAAAAGCAGAAAAAAAGAAGGGGCTTTTGTAAAGCAAGAGACTGAGAAAATTAAGATGAGAAAATAAGGGAAGTGACACACGATCTTGCCTGAATAATATTTATGCATCAAGTAAAAAACACGCAAGATTATCATTCCCAGAGTCACTTACAGGACAATAAAATGACCTGGTAGAAGAAACTGAAAAAAACTCCATGTATTTTTTGTTAGTTCTTACTAACTAGATTAAATTTTACTAGATGTCGTCTGGAGCATAATACTTTCTATCTGTAATACTGCTGACCCATTTGATTTGCAAACTGCATGGCATCCAGGGAGGACTTTGTAACATTAGCCATTTCTCCTTCTCTTTGGGAAGCTGTAGGTTTCTTTCCATCTCCCAGCTTCCTTGTGGACACATGGAATTTTACAATAGGGAAGACTAGGCACCTGGGATAGCACCTGTGGATGTCCACAACAGGAGGACATGCATGTGACAATGTTCAGGCAAATAGCACCAGCATTATTGCTTGTTGGTTCATTTCAATTTGGCTTTTAGCTTATTACATAAAAGAATTATCAAATACCACAACAAAAACTAAATGCTGTATGAGTAAAAAATATAAGACTTTAAGAAAATTTCCTTGGTTACCAAGCACATTTCCAGACCAAAACATGATATCATTTTTTCCCATCCAAACCAAGATTTCATATAATTTTCCCTAGAAACAGGGCCCTAATCAGGGCTGGGAAGAGCAGGCTGTCCTCTGGGGTGAGAATTATAGCATACACTGGTATACTATTTCAAGAAGTAATAATAATTACTACTGGGTATGCAAGTAGAAACAAATTATAAATCCTTGCAAACCTTAAAAAGTATATGCACAACGCACCTCTGACATTACAGATAATGTTACTTAATTTGCAGAATTTTGACCTGAGAATGAAATGCATACCAGATAAAATGTATATTTAACAGTCATGTTAAGTACAGCGTGTTTATTAGAACACGGAGAAGAATGGGTAGAAAGAAAAATGAGATGTTTTGGACAATACATCTGCTGCTAATGATGCAGGAAAATGTGATGAAATTTCAGAGATGCACTGACACCGGTTTTAAAAATGCAGCTAATGAGAGACATGAAAGTGAAAGGATGGCTGGCAAAAGTTATCAGTTAAGATGAAAAGACAGTGTTACTTTTCCTTCAGGGAGGAATTAAACTGTGTCCAAAAGATCAATGTTCAGAGTTGACAAGATTGTAGTACAAAACCAGCTAAGAAAAAAAGGTGCTTGAGAGAAAATGAATCACATCTTCAACAGTGAAATGCAAAGACAAAAATCAAGAGACATTATAGAAAGTTCATGAATGTCAACACTCATAAAGCCATGCAGAAGTGTTGTATTGTAATATGTACTATAACAATGATCTTTGAGAAGATATTTTACTTAACACAGTACCAGGAAGATTGTATAGTTATGTGCTACAAGTTGGCAAGTCGTACCTAAAATGTATTTATTTTATTTCCTTATTTCCTTATTACTGTTTATTAACCTGGCTAGACCACTAATTGCCAAACATCAGTTTTAGGTTTAGCTTGGAGAGAATACCAGCCTCTGATTACAAAATTAGAGGATACAGAAGTAAGTAATGTGCATAGCTAATACACAGGATGGTTAAAATCATGAGAACAAAGATGGCAAAAAATAAAAGTGAAAAAAACATATGTGAAAGATGTTTACATCATTTCTATTTAAAATGAATAAATGACTTAGATCTGCTGTAAAACACTTCCATAAAATACTGCAGCATTTCTCTATATAGTCTATAGATATATATATATATATATATATATATATATCCAACAGATTTCTTGCTTGGCCAATTCAGTCAACAGGAAAAATGTCAACAGTGCTGCATGCGTGATATAATACCAGCGTTGAGGAACTTACCCTTTCCTTGGTATTATGGAATCTTGAAGTGGGTATATATAATTAGGGCTGGCAGAGCAGGGAGCTTGCCCCCCTGCATAAACATTGTTTATTCTTTGCATTTTCTAAGACTGACTCTTGGAACATGCACTGTGAGAGGTCAGCTTTTTTTTCTATGTACGTGGGTTGATGTTTTTCACATTGCCATTTGGACAGCTTAGGCAGTTGCATATATATTTAGTTGGGTATCTATCTAATGATAATAATACCCATTTGTTAACCTGGGTAGGGTCACTGGACATGCAGTCCCTTTTCTGGGGTGACCCAGGAGCAATGTCTAATTAAGTGACTTGCTCATTTTCACACAGCAGGCAAATGAAGGAATCAAACCCTGCACCACAGGAACTATAGCTCACAGCCTTATAAACATGTATATAAATATATGGAGCTACTATTAATGGTTGATCCACTCAAATGTTAATTTGCTTAACTTCGATACACTTATGTCGACCAAAACAGCCCCCCGTGCACCCCTCACACCCCCTGCAATTTAAATATACCAACTCCAAGATCGCACTGCAGTGGAAGAAAGGTAAATTTCCCAATCTGCAATGTACCGGGATCTCCATAACAGATGTCTGAATACTTAGTAAAACACATACCTGTCTGTTCCCAAAACACCTACATACTGCTGACACAAACACATCCACTCCTATTCAGTTTTCCCGGCATGGCAAACAGTCACACAATTTACTTACACAATACATAAATCCTCCCTTCAACAATGAAATCTTCCTTACCCTTTACTTCACAAGTTTTACAAAACAAGCTCACAAAATCCCTTCTGTAACGTCTGCCACATATGTTTACTACAGTCTATGACATCTTAAAGGGATGCCGCTGTACTCAGACACAGCAGAATACCTCCCTTCACAGATTCAGTATTATCGTACTTGATGTAATGAAGTTTCAGTATCTTAAAAAGTCCATGTTCTGCTCTTCAGTAATGTGAAATGTCATGATTTGAAAGTAGACCCATATGTATGTGTATATATTTATATATATATATATATATATATATGTATATATATATATATATATATAGATATATATATATATATATATATATATATATATATATATATATATATATATATATATATATATATATATATATATATATATATAGCTAGATATAGATACACACACACACACACACACACACACACATATATATATATATATTATAGAAATAAATATATATATATATATAGAGAGAGAGAGAGAGAGAGAGATACAGTGGATATAAAAAGTGTGCACACCCCTGTTAAAATGCCAGGTTTTTGTGATATAAAAAAATGAGACCACAATAGATCATTTCAAAATTTTTCCCACCTTTATGTGACCTATAACCTGTACATAAAAAAAAAAAAAAACATTCATTAAGCTGGTTGCATAAGTGTGCACAACCTTATACTAATACTTTATTGAAGCACCTTTTGATTTAATTACAGCATTCAGTCTTCTTGGGTAGGAGTCTATCAGCATGGCACATTTTGACTTGGCAATAGTTGCCCACTCTTCCTTGCAAAAGCACTTTAACTCTATCAGATTGCGAGGGCATCTCAATCTCCGTCCTTGCAACATCTCGGCAGGTGACAAACCCGTGGTAGACTGAGGTGTAATACGGTAGTTGAATAACACCCTTGATACTTTTGCTGCCAAACTTCCTTCTCCGGACTTTTTCATCATTGCTTTAAAAGTCTGCACAGCCCTTTCAGCACAACCATTCGTAGCTGCATGGTAGGGTGCTGAGGTGATGTGTACGATGCCATTGTTCCTCAGAAAACCCTTGAACTCTTCACTCGTGAAACATGAAGCATTATTGGATACAATAGTCTCGGGGAGTCCTTGGCTACTGAAACTCTTCCTCAAGCATTCAATGGTAATGAGGGAAGTGGGTGTTTTGACTTGATAGGCATCCATCCATTTAGAATGAGCATCCATGATTATCAAAAACATGGCCCCCATAAAAGGCCCGGCATAATCTATATGAAGTCTCTGCCAAGGTCTACTCGGCCACTCCCATGGATGTAGTGGCGCCGCCACAGGCAAGTTGCGATGTTGTTGACATATTTTACACTCATTCACAATGACTTCAATCTCGTGGTCCAACTTGGGCCACCAAAAATAACTTTGGGCTAAGGCCTTCATTCGGGTAATGCCCACATGACCTTGGTGCAACTGCTGTAAAAGTGCCCGTCTTCCTGGGGACGGAATTATCACTCGTGCCCCCCACAATACGCATCCATCTTGCACACTCAGCTCTGTTTTCCTCACCTCAAAAGGCCGAAAAACTGGATCCGTTTGTTGGACTGGCCAGCCTTGCTGGACCCACTGAAACACTCTAGCTAGCACCGGGTCTTTGCGTGTCCATACACTCAGTTCCCTGGCAGACACCAACGTGATGTCCTCCATCATCAAAACTCGGTCCTCCGCTTCCTGTTCTTGAAGATGCCCTGGTATCGGCAGACGACTTAGCGCATCCGCATTACTATGGTGTTTCCCAGGCTTATAAACAATCTCGTATTCATAAGCTCTCAATGTTACAGCCCATCTCTGAATGCGGGGAGAAACCATCTGCGGCACTGCTTTCATCTCGTTGAACAGTGACAACAAAGCTTATGATCAGTGCAAATAGTAAACTTCCTCCCATAGAGGTATTTGTGAAACCGCTTGATTCCAAACATTACAGCCAAACCCTCTTTATCTAACTGGGAATAGTTTGACTCCGCTGGTGTCAAAGTCCGTGACATGAACCCAATAGGTCTTTCTTGTCCGTCTGGCATCCGGTGTGCCAACACAGCCCCTAACCCATAAGGTGAGGCATCACATGACAAAACTAAGTCCTTGTGACTATCGTAGTGCACCAAAACCTCTGAAGACTGCATTAGTTCCTTTGACTGTTCAAACGCTCTGTCCTGTTCCTCTTGCCACGACCACTGAGTCTCCTTCCTTAATAGCTTATGTAAAGGAGCTAACAGTGTTGACAGATTTGGCAGGAACCTGTTATAATAGTTGAGTAAGCCTAAATAGGCTTTCAGTTCTGTAACATTTGTGGGTGCTGGCGCCTGTTGAATGGCTTCCACTTTATTTGGCAGGGGGTGTAGGCCTGATGCATCCACCTTGTAGCCCAGGAACTCTGCTTCCTTTGCCATGAAAGCACATTTACTCCGCTTCACCCGTAGACCTGCCTCCCGCAGTTGACTCAGCACCTCATTCAGCGTCTCCAGATGCTCTCGAATGTTCCTACCCGTCAACAGGACATCGTCTAAATACACAGCCACCTTCGGAATTCCTGCCACCAGTCCCTCCATTATTCTCTGGAAAATAGCTGGACTCGAGGAAACCCCAAAAGGTAAACGATTGACTTGGAACAAACCTTTGTGTGTGTTAAGGGTGACATACGCCTTTGACCCTTCTTCCAGCACTACTTGTTGATATGCCTGACTGAGGTTCAGTTTACTAAACCTTTCACCTCCCGACAGCTTTTCAAACACATCCTCCACCTTTGGCAAGGGATACTGTTCCAGCTTCGAGACTTGGTTCACTGTTAACTTATAGTCACCACAGATGCGTACAGTACCATCTGGCTTTAATACTGGAACAATTGGTGCAGCCCATTCCGCAAACTTTACTGGTTCAATTATACCTTGCTTAGTGAGTCTCTCCAACTCAATTTCAACTTTCTTCTTCATCACGTATGGTACAGGGCGGGGTTTGTAAAATCTTGGCGTTACATTATCTTTCACGTGTATTTTTGCTGGTGGACCCCTCCAGGTCCCCAGTTCCTCTTTGAACACTTCTTCATTGTTCTCCAGCACCTCTTGCAAGGTCAGCCCATACTGTTCTACCTTATGGAGCTGTAGGCCGCCCATGTTCAGCTCCTTTAACCACACCCGGCCTAGCAGGTTTGGTCCCTTACCTGCTACCACCATGACTGGCAACCGTTTGGCTTGGTCTTTATATTTCACCGTCATTGTCACCATTCCCAACGTGGGAACTATTTCACCCGTATAGGTTCTCAAAGTCACTGAACAGTCCTGCAGCTTCAGAGCTTCTCTGGGCCATAACTTCCCAAACTCAGCCTTTGACAGAACTGTCACACTACACCCCGTATCCACTTCAAACTGCACCATTTTACCATTTAAGTCCAACTGGGTTTTAATGGGATCAACTCTTTCCCACCTGGCCTCTTCCATGTTAAACATGGTAAACATTTCTTCGGCTTCCCTGGTTTGTTGATCTGTACCTTCACGCATGTGGTGCGCATACTGCCGTTTTATTTTTCGGTTTCCCTTCCTTTCCATCATACTGCTCTTTTCCTCCCCCTTTTTCGGCTGGTCCCGAGAGGGTGTTGAGCGGCACATTTTTTTTACATGGCCCTTCTTTCCGCAAGCCTGACATTTTTCAGTTAAAAAACGACAGTTCCGTGACAGATGTTCACCTCCACACCTGTAACAAACATACTGACCAGACTTCCCTTGTGATTTATGCTCCATGACCACTTTATGCACTGGCAGTGGGGTCGCACTCCTGCTTCCAACCCCTTCCGTGGTTTTCTGTTGTAAATCACGAATGTCCTTAGTCGCTGTCTCAATGGCCTGTGCCAACTTCAAGGCCTTTTCAAACGACAAGTCAGGCTCCGCTAACAATCTGCGTTGTATGCGGTCGTCTGCAATGCCACATACGAGCCTATCCCGTAGCATTTCGGTCAGTCTGTCCCCATAATCACAATGTTGCGCCAGTTCCCTCAACACTGCGACATACTCCATTACTGTTTCATTGGCCAGTCTAGTCCTTGAATTTAACTTGAACCTCTGGACTATTGCACTTTCGGCCGGGTTATAATGTGACTGAAGTAAACTCGTCAACTCTGTGAACGATTTGTCCCCCGGTTTATCAGGACTCAATAAGTTCCTCATCAGACTGTACGTCTTGCTGCCCACCGAGCTCAGCAATATGGCTCACTTCCGACCCGCTTCCATTATCTGGTTTGCCTCAAAAAAATGTTCCAACACTTCACAATACTCCTCCCAGGTCTGTGTCTGACAGTCGTATGCAACCAGTGACCCCAACATGGAACCAGACATCACTCCAGCAGGCCCCGTCTCTTCGTCGTCCGACATGAACTGCAGCCCACCGGTTTACTCGCAGCGGACTCGGAGGCATCCCATCCTCTCGTCTCCAATATGTTACATCCTGGGAAATAAGGAGACCACACGGTTTATGGAGTTGTAAGGCCTTTCTTTATTAAGAGCATCCAGGTGCGCACCCATGCTACATGCTTCCAACTTCTGCAAGTCATACTTACACCGGAACCAACAAGTTACCAGAGAATACAGAACCAACAGTACATGTGGAATTTCCCACAGCGCCCCTACAGTACAACAACCACATTACCAGCCCGAATACTACATACATCATTTCTATTTAAAATGAATAAATGACTTAGATCTGCTGTAAAACACTTCCATAAAATACTGCAGCATTTCTCTATATAGTCTATATATATATATATATATATATATATATATATATATATATCCAACAGATTTCCTGCTTGGCCAATTCAGTCAACAGGAAAAATGTCAACAGTGCTGCATGCGTGATATAATACCAGCGTTGAGGAATTTACCCTTTCCTTGGTATTATGGAATCTTGAAGTGGGTATATATAATTAGGGCTGGCAGAGCAGGGAGCTTGCCCCCCTGCATAAACATTGTTTATTCTTTGCATTTTCTAAGACTGACTCTTGGAACATGCACTGTGAGAGGTCAGCTTTTTTTTCTATGTACGTGGGTTGATGTTTTTCACATTGCCATTTGGACAGCTTAGGCAGATGCATATATATTTAGTTGGGTATCTATCTAATGATAATAATACCCATTTGTTAACCTGGGTAGGGTCACTGGACATGCAGTCCCTTTTCTGGGGTGACCCAGGAGCAATGTCTAATTAAGTGACTTGCTCATATTCACACAGCAGGCAAATGAAGGAATCAAATACTGCACCACAGGAACTATAGCTCACAGCCTTATAAACATGTATATAAATATATGGAGCTACTATTAATGGTTGATCCACTCAAATGTTAATTTGCTTAACTTCGATACACTTATGTCGACCAAAACAGCCCCCCGTGCACCCCTCACACCCCCTGCAATTTAAATATACCAACTCCAAGATCGCACTGCAGTGGAAGAAAGGTAAATTTCCCAATCTGCAATGTACCGGGATCTCCATAACAGATGTCTGAATACTTAGTAAAACACATACCTGTCTGTTCCCAAAACACCTACATACTGCTGACACAAACACATCCACTCCTATTCAGTTTTCCCGGCATGGCAAACAGTCACACAATTTACTTACACAATACATAAATCCTCCCTTCAACAATGAAATCTTCCTTACCCTTTACTTCACAAGTTTTACAAAACAAGCTCACAAAATCCCTTCTGTAATGTCTGCCACATATGTTTACTACAGTCTATGCCATCTTAAAGGGATGCCGCTGTACTCAAACACAGCAGAATACCTCCCTTCACAGATTGAGTATTATCGTACTTGATGTAATGAAGTTTCAGTATCTTAAAAAGTCCATGTTCTGCTCTTCAGTAATGTGAAATGTCATGATTTGAAAGTAGACCCATATGTATGTGTATATATTTATATATATATATATATATATAGCTAGATATAGATACACACACACACACACACACACACACACACACACACACACACATATATATATATATTATAGAAATAAATATATATATATATATATATAGAGAGAGAGAGAGATACAGTGGATATAAAAAGTGTGCACACCCCTGTTAAAATGCCAGGTTTTTGTGATATAAAAAAATGAGACCACAATAGATAATTTCAAAATTTTTCCCACCTTTATGTGACCTATAACCTGTACATAAAAAAAAAAAAAAAACATTCATTAAGCTGGTTGCATAAGTGTGCACAACCTTATACTAATACTTTATTGAAGCACCTTTTGATTTAATTACAGCATTCAGTCTTCTTGGGTAGGAGTCTATCAGCATGGCACATTTTGACTTGGCAATAGTTGCCCACTCTTCCTTGCAAAAGCACTCTAACTCTATCAGATTGCGAGGGCATCTCTTGTGCACAGCTCTCTTCAGGTCACCCCAAAGATTTTCTATTGGATTTAGGTCTGGGCTCTGGCTGAGCCATTCCAAAACTTTAATTTTCTTCTGGTGAAGCCATTCTTTTGTTGATTTGGATGTATGCTTGGGGTCATTGTCATGTTGAAAAGTGAAATTCCTCTTCATCTTTAGTTTTCTAGCAGACGCCTGAAGGTTTTGGGCCAAAAGTGACTGGTATTTGGGACTGTTCATAACTCCTTCCACCTTGACTAAAGCCCCAGTTCCAGCTGAGGAAAAGCAACCCCAAAGCATGATGCTGCTACCATCATGCTTCACCATAGGGATGGTGTTCTTTTGGTGATGCAAAGTGTTGCTTTTGTGCCAAACATACCTTTTGGAATTGTAGCCAAAAAGTTCAACCTTGGTCTCATCAGACCCTAACACATTTTCCTACATGCTTTTGGGAGACTTTATGTATTGTTTTGCAAATTGTAGCCAGGCCTGAATGTTTTTCTGTGTAAAAAAAGGCTTCCGTCTTGGAACCCTATCCCATAGGCCAGACATGTAGAATACGGGAGACTGTTGTCACATGTAGTACACAACCAGTACTTGCCAGAAATTTCTGCAGCTCCTTTAGTGTTGCTGTAGGTCTCTTGGCAGCCTCCCTAACCAGTTTTCATGTCTTTTCATAAATTTTGGAGGGACATCCATTTTTTTGCAACGTCACTGTTGTCCCATATTTTCTTCACTTTTGGATGACTGTCTTCACTGTGTTCCATGGTATATCCAATGCTGTGGAATTTTTTTTGTACCCTTCTCCTGACTGATACCTTTCAACAATGAGATCCCTTTAATGCTTTGCAAGCTCTTTGCGAACCATGGCTTTTGCTGTAGCAAGCAACTGAGTAAATATCAGGAAAATCCTACTAGGACAACTGACTATTATTTGGGGTTAATCAAAGTCTCTGTAATCGATGGCAGGTGTACCCAAGAAGACTGAATGCTGTAATTAAAGCAAAAGGTGCTTCAAGTATTAGTTTAAGGGTGTGCACATTTATGCAACCAGCTTATTGTACATTTTTTATTTTTTATATTTTTCCCCTAACAGATTTGTTTGTTTTTCAATTGAATTGTTCAGGTTATAGGTCACATTAAAGATGGGAAAAGTTTTGAAATGATTTATTGTGTTTTTTTTATATCACAAAAACCTGGCATTTTAACAGAGGTGCATACACACTTTTTTATATTCACTGTATACAGACATATATAAATACATTTGCACACGTATAAAGGGATAGAAGAATCGGGTAAGAAGGAGGAAGAGGTGCAATAATGGAGAGAGGAGGTGAGTGGAGAAGGGAAGAAGGCTGAGAGAGGCTGGAAGGACCAATGGGATGCAGTTAAGAAGCAGAGTACTGGATGAGCTGTTGTGATGGACAAAGAATAAGGAATTATATTCTTTTTACAAAGACATGCATCTGGAGTGATTCTTCCCAGGCCTTCACTGAAAATTGGTTTTGTTCCAAGTCGGACTTTCCCGGTAAACAAATGTTAAATAAATAAATAAATAAATAAATTAATTAATTAATTAAATAAATTTTGTTTGATGGCATATGTACTTGCTTTCTTTAGTTCTTTAATAGGTATTTTTGAAGTTGACTTCAGAATTCCTGGAATAAAGAGACAAACTACAGTTTGATAGTGAGGGATTCCCAAATGTGAGGGGCAATTTACAGGCAGACATTAGGTTATAGGTGCAAATCCTTTTGGTTAGCCTGCTCAAAAATTAGGTGAAGGTGTTAAGGTTTAGTAGTTTATGTGTGAGAAAGTCCAGCAGATGGTTACATCTTTGTTTTATAGGTAGGCATTTAGCTTTTTTGAGACCATTACAGTGATGCTGTCTTAGTGGTGTCAGAGAGATACACCTGCAGATGTTGCCTTTAGGGAGATGAGGGTTTTATTTGAGGCATAGGCTGTGGTTGGTAGAGAACATTAACCTGAGAAAGGAGGTCTCCCTTCCTATTGACTGCTTTTCTATTAGAGACAGGAAGTGAGAAATATTTCTTCCTCAGAAGAGTAGACCATTAATTTTCACTTTGATTTTGGAGATATGAAATTGGATGTTAAGGTTTTAGTTTAAACAAATCTTTTTATAAGTATTTGGAGTGGATAGTAGTCTGTTAGAGTTCTTGGTAGTTATCCTATGTAGTCTGTTTGCCTTGGGACTGAGCTGACTGAAGATCATTTTAATTTCCCTGCAAATTAGGATTTGTTTATTTTTAACGAGCTTGTAGGATAGGTTGATTAGATCATCTATATAATATATTAGAGCCTATACATATGCCAGCTCTGTAAATGTGCATGTTATAGGTGCATGGAAATAATTACCAGATACTACAATGCACTTATGCTCTTACTTGTATGCTATCTCAAGGCACACCTGATGTTCTTACATGAGACACATCAGGTAAGTGCATTGTAGTGTGCTATCTCAAGAAAGGCATACCTGATGGTCATATATCAGGCAGTATCAGATAAGTGCATTGTAGTGTGCAATTACAAGGTATACCTGAAGTTCTTATATCAGGCACATCAGATAAGCTCAGGCACATCAGATAAGCACATTGCAGTGTGGGGTCTATATTAGAACATCAAAGTTTCAAAACTTTGAATGTTCTAATATCGACCCCTATTCAGTGAAAGCTGAAAACATCGAACATACAGAACAGCAGATTTTTTCCTTAGGAAAAAATTCACTGTTCCAAAACACATGCACAGAACACAAGCACACCAAACAAACAGCAATCCACACACATAAACCTAAAATCTTACACCTAACCCTACACTAAACTATACACACACCACTAACTATCCACTTACCTTAACCCAAACCCTAACCCTAAGGTCCATGACTATCGCACACTCACCTCACCCGCACCCTAACCTTAATTCTCCTACCCCGCCCAAACCCTCATGTCCACACAATCGCACACTTACCTGACCCATGCCCTAACCCTAACTCACC
Organism: Protopterus annectens; assembly: GCF_019279795.1. Classification (NCBI taxonomy): domain Eukaryota; kingdom Metazoa; phylum Chordata; order Ceratodontiformes; family Protopteridae; genus Protopterus; species Protopterus annectens. The sequence continues at coordinate 289,298,087 of NC_056745.1, read as the reverse complement.
TAACCTGCCCTAACCCTCACATCCACACAATCGCACACGTACCTAACCCGCACCCTAACCCTAACTAACCTAACCCGCACTCAATCGCACACTTACCTAAACCCGACCTGTAGCTTTCCACCACAATGCTGGAAATACCAAAGCAACAGAAACGGACAACCAAATTCCTTCCCTAGGAAAAAATTTGGTTTTCTGTTGCTTCGATATTTTCAGCTTTCACTGAATAGGGGTCGATATGAGAACGTTCGAAGTTTTGAAACTTTGAATGTTCTAATATAGACCCGTAGTGTGCTACCTCAAGGCATACCTGATGTTCTTATATCAGACACATCAGATAAATGCATTGTAGTGTGCTATCTCAAGGCATAGCTGAGGTTTTTATATGGGACACATCAGATCAGTGCATTGTAGTATACTGTCTCAAGGCATACTTGATGGTTTTGTATCAGATACATCAGATAAGTACATTGTGGCATGCCATCTCAAGAAAAGGCATACTTGATACTTTTATATGACATACATCAGATAAGTGCATTGGATTATGCTATCCCAAGACATACCAGATGTTCTTATATCACAAATCAGATAAGTGCATTGTAATGTGCTATCTCAAGAAAAGCATGCCTGATGTTCTTATATCTGACACATCAGATAGGTGCATTGTAGTGTGCTATCTCAAGGCATACCTGTTGTTCTTATATCAGACACTATCAGATAAGTGCATTATAGTTTGCCATCTCAAGGCGTACCTGATGTTCTTCTATAAGACACATCAGATAAGTACATTGAAGCATGCTCTCTAAAGGCATACCTGATGTTTTTATATCAGACACATCAGATATGTACATTATGGTTTGCCATCTCAAGGCATACCTGATGTTCTTATATCAGACACATCAGTTAAATGTACTGTAGTGTACTATCTCATGGCATACTTGATGTTTTTGAATTAGACACATCGGCTAACTACACTGTAGTAAGCTATCTCAAGAAAAGGTGTACTTGATGGTCTTATTGCAGACACATCAGCTGGGTGCATTGTAGTGTGCAATCTCAGGAAAAGGCATATCTGATGTTCTTATATCAGACGGTATTGGATAAGTACATTGCAGTTTGCTATTTCATGGTGCACCTGATGTTCTTATATCAGACACATCAGTTAAGTGCATTTATCAGATAAGTGCATAGTAATGTACTGTCTCAAGACATATATAACCAAAAATACACCAGGGTACCACACAATAGCATCTTTAATAACACAAAAAAATAAATAAGAACAGTGGTGAGCGCTTTCGCAAAACTAATTGCTTCATCAGACAAGAAAATAAAACACTCCATTGCTTATATACAGATGGAACCATTGACTCAATCACTGATGTCATAGGTCAATTAAGGCATTAAAGCTATATAAAACTTATAAATGTAGAAAAGGCTACATATAAAGAAAACTGCATATAAAGACACATATAAAAAACTGCATGTAAAAACTGCATATAAAAACTGCATACAAAAACTATATACAAAACTATTGGTAAAAGACCTAAGTAATGTGCATAGATATAAACTCCATAAATACTGTAGCTATGAAAAACATAGATAAAAATAAAGATCTAGTAATAAAAACTATCTACAATATGTATGTATAACTAAAAGTAGTCTATGTCACTAAAAATGTAATGGGTGTATGAGGTGCCTAAAATTAAACATGTTTGAGGCTTCTTGCTTTCAAGAACCTACCACGACAACAAACCAAACACATAAACACACAAAAACATACTCGGAGGGTCTAAATAAATATCTGCCTAAGCAGCAGAGACCTCCAAAGCAGATACCCAAGCAACCGCTACCCCAAAACAAAACACGTGCAACACATAGCTCACAAAGCCAGTGTGCCGAACAGTCACAGCCCTTAAGGCTAAACAACACACCTGATACACTTGTAATAGGTGACTCTATCGTCAGGCACACTGACGTCCTGCTCACCAGGCTGAACAAGGAGAAGGTCATGGCGAGCTGCCTGTCGGGGGCTAGGATCTGCCACATAACACAAGCACTCAGGTCACTCCAAGGCAAGTACAAATATGACTCAGTCATTGTCCATGCTGGTGTGAATGACCTGAGGCGTACCTCCCTGGACTACATGAAAAGAGACATAGAGGAGCTCTCTGAGCATGTAGCCCAGGCCGGTATGACCCTGACCTTGAGTAGCATCTTACCCTCACCAAGAATGATGCCACAATATGAAGACAAGATGATCAATTTCAACAATTGGCTTAAGTGTTGGTGTCATTCAAAGGGGATCCAATGCCTGTCAGCCTGGGATGACATGCTTGACAAGCCACGATGCTTCACTAGGGACGGCTTGCACCTGTCACCCCTGGGCTTTCGGATATTGGCAAAGGCTCTTGCTACCCCATAGTGCCTTTTTTAGGCAAGGCTCAAAAGACAAACCCACCTCCATAGGTATCACAAGGGATAAGAAACTAAGAGTAATGCTACTCAACGCCAGAAGTCTAAACCTCAAGATGCACACACTCGAAACTCTCCTTAGCATGGAGAACATCGATATCTGTGCAGTAACAGAAACCTGGTTCAAGACTCCGAGAGCACCCCAGCACTACCAGGTTATACCTCATACCATGCTTTTCAGCCCCAAAACTTGGACCGAACCACAAAAGGAGGGAGTATCAATATTCGTCAAAGATACCCACACCTCCAGGTTGGTGGCACAGCACGAAGCATCAGAGACTATCCATGTGCAACTAACTGTGGGTAAAACTGCCTTCCAGTTTATAGCCTGCTACAGACCACCCTCCCAAACACAGGAACCCCACTCGGCCTTCCTGAGAATACTGGAAAATATGAAGGTCTCTCCAAACACCATTATATTGGGCAACGTCAACTACCCAAACATAGACTGGGAGCATTACTCTAGCTCCAACACCCTAGCCCAAAGGTTCCTAGAATTTATAAACTCAAATGCTATGGAACAACTTGTTACCACTCTCACAAGAGGGGAAAACATACTGGACCTGATCATCACCAACATGGGGACACTATGCTCCAGACCAGAAGTGTATCCCTCACTGGTAAGATCAGACCATAAACTAATCTCACTGGATATTCACATCCCGACCCCACCCCCTGCCCAGAAAACCACAGTGAAAAACTTCTCTAAAGCAAATTTCACACACCTCAAAACTGAGGTGGAATCCTTCAAAGCCCCCGGGCCTGTGGAAAATACGGCCCAGACCGCAGAATCCTTTATAAACGCATTCTATGAACACCTTCAGGAATGCATGGATCATGCAATCCCAAATAAAACCAAGACCCAATCCTCCAAAGGCAGACATCCTGTCTGGTGGACCCCAGCCATAAACAAACTATACAATAGAAGGAGGAAGCTACTACATGATAGAGCAAAATACCAAAAAAGGGAAGGAATCACTGATCAGTATTAGCAAAAAACTACGGGCACTCATAAAATCGTCAAAGGCCAGCTTCGAGAGAAAAATTGCACAGGACACTAAGGATAATCACAAGGCTTTCTTTAGTTATGTTAGGAACCTGGGTGGGAATTCCCAGATATGCTCAGAATTAGTCCAAAATGACAAAAAATGCACCGAACCCACAGACATTGCCAACATCCTAGCTGACAGGTTCAGTGCAAACTTCTCCCCCCCTCCCCACCAAAAGGGCAAATATCTATCCCAACAGAGTGCTGCCCCCCTGACATCTCAGATGCTCAGGTAAGAGCCGCCCTCTCCAAAGCAAAAACACAGCATCAATGGGACCAGATGGTGTCCCGGGCTGCGTCCTACATGAACTCCAAGAAGAGCTAAACCCAAACATAAAACTACTGTTCAATCTTAGCCTTACTACAGGATATGTACCCAAAGAGTGGCGTACAGCAACAGTGGTCCCTCTCCACAAAGGTGGTGCCTCAACGGATCCTGGAAACTATCGCCCCATAAGCCTGACTAGCTTGGTCTGCAAAGCTATGGAAAGGATCATCATGGACCTCATAAATAAAGATATTGGGGACCTACAGACACTGGATCCTACCCAGTTTGGCTTTGTTAAGGGCAGATCCTGCCTCTTAAACCTGGTTGATTTCTTTGAAACAGTCACCAAGGCCATTGACGAGGAGAAGGTGGTCCACACAGCCTATCTGGACCTCGCAAAAGCCTTCGATACAATACCCCACTCGGGCATTATAGATAAGCTCACCAGCTTAAATATAAACCCCTATGTCACTAGATGGGTTGCAAACTGGCTCAAGGACAGAACCCACATGGTTAGAATTGCTGGAGCCATGTCAGACTCCAAACCAGTTACAAGTGGCATCCCACAAGGCTCAGTTCTGGGACATCTCTTGTTCGGTATATATTTCTTGGCGGTACAGGCCAACACGGAAGGACTGTGGCTGACCAAGTTCGCAGATGACTGCAAACTGGATGCCATAATCAACTCTCCAGCCGACACAAGCATCCTCCAAAAGGGCCTCATAGAAACAGACAACTGGTGCCAGAGCCATGGCCTCAAGCTAAATGCCAAAAAGTGTATAGTCATCCCCTTTGGCAAAACAAAGTGCCCACAAATTACCACATAGGTGGTAATCCATTAAGTACAGAAGAAGTCATTAGGGACCTGGGGACCCAAGTTGATAGCAATCTCTCATTTGACAACCACATGGCCAAAGTGGTTAGAAAAACATTTTATATAGCCCACCTAATCATGAAGGGATTCGCATCTAGATCAGGGGAGGTCATCGTGCCTCTTTACTCATCCCTCATCAGGCCCATAATTGAGTACAATGCCCCTTTTGGGATGTACCTTACCAGACACCTGCAGCAACTGGAAAGACCCCAAAAGTACCTCACCAAGAGGATCAAAGGGCTCAAACAGATGCCATATGCTGCCCGGTTAAAGAAACTCCAGCTCTACTCAGTGGCATACCGCATGCTCAGAGGTGATCTGTGCCTGACGTATAAAGCCATGTCCAACCCAGAATTAATGGACATGCTGCACCTCAGAAAATCCAAATCCCATTGAGCTACACGCTCGAGAGACTTGAACCTCAGTACTGAAATAAATAGGACATGCTGGAGGGACAGATTCATAACCCAGAGGCTCCCTTCACTCTGGAATAAAATCCCAGTCCAGGTTAGGCAGAGTCCCACATTGACTCTCTTCAAGAGGAATCTTGATGAGTGGATGGGAGGTCGTAGGTTTACCCCGGCTATCACTTCTGTGTCACTGTTAGACAGAGGCACAGTATACTAACCTCAAAAAAAGGCATAGCAAAATTAATTTAAAATGGGTGGTGAAAGCCAAACACACTCTGGCTAGGCTTATAAATGCCCTAGAGCAGATAGCCTACTATGAACCTATGAACCTATAAGAAAGGAACCAAGGAAGTAGAGCCATTAAGGCCTGGATATTTATCTGCATTCAATTTAATGATCCATCTCTGTTCACAGCTTTCAGTAAAATATTCTATATCCCCTCCTCTAATGTTTTTGTGTATGCGCTGTAGCACAAAAAACTTAAAAGAATGTGAATTATCTGTATTAATAATATGCTGGGCGAGTGCATTAGTGGGTTTCTTATTTTTGACATCACGAAGATGTTCTAGAATTCTGTCTTTAAGAAATCTATTTGTTTTACCCACATAAAACACCGGACATTTCTGACAAAAACAATAATAGACAACATCAGTGCTCTTGCAATCAGCATAAGTATTAAGCTGTAACTGAAAATGCTTGGTGGGGAGGACATAGGTATTTATACTGTAAATATAGGGGCAGGCACTGCAAGGAAAAGTGCCCTGACATGAAGAAGGAATGGCTTTCTTGGGCACATCCTTGTTACATAACTGTTTCTTGAGTGACATATTGTTCTTGAAACTGAATAGTGGATCTTTACAGGTGATAACCTGCAACTGTGGTACCTCTTGTAATAGGTGCCAATATTTCTTGATTACGTCAACATATTAGTTGACATCACTCGCAAACTGTAACACTACTCTAAATTCATTATGTGGCCTAGGGTTTATGTTAGATGGATTATTACATGGAACTACCTTGTTGTTGTTAAAATAAGGTCTACATTTAGTTGATTTCATATGCCATGTATCAGATATAGTTTTATCAATTTCATCAGGTTGGTATCCTCTAGCTATAAACTCAAATTTTAAATTATTTAATGCTAGTAATGCATCCTCATCATCATCATGTAATCTTAATGTCCTATAAACTTGCCCTTTTAATACATTTCTCGGGATCTGCCTGGGATGCATACTAGTTTTGTGTAGGTATGTGTTCCTTCTGGTTGGTTTGTGGAAGATTCTACTCTTGAAGCAGTTAAATTCAGCTTTAGCTAGATGTACATCAAGAAAATTAATCTCAGCTGCAGATAGCCGGTATGTGAATTTTAAAAAGTCAGTGGTGGTATGCAGATAATCAACAAAGGATGCAAAATCTAAACCATTGCCATTCCATAAAATAAAAACATCATCCACAAAACGTACATACCATAACACTTGATGTAAGAAAGGATTCAACCCGGAGAGTATATGTGTTTCTTCCCAGCAGACTAGCGCAAGGTTGGCGTAGCTATTTGCACAAGGAGTGCCCATAGCCACGCCAACCTGTTGCAAGTCAAGATGTGCCATGCTGACAGACTCCTACCCAAGAAGACTGAATACTGCAATTAAATCAAAAGGTGCTTCAACAAAGTATTAGTCTAAGGGTGTGCACACTTATGCAACCAGCTTATTGTACGTTTTTTATTTTTTACATTTTTCCCCTAACAGATTTGTTTTTCAATTGAATTGTACAGGTTATAGGTCACATTAAAGGTGGGAAAAGTTTTTAAATGATTTATTGTGGTCTCATTTTTTTATATCACAAGAACCTGGCATTTTAACAGAGGTGTGTAAACTTTTTATATCCACTGTGTGTGTGTGTGTGTGTGTGTGTGTGTGTGTGTGTGTATATATATATATATATATATATATATATATATATATATATGTATATATATATATATATATATGTGTGTGTGTGTGTGTGTGTATATATATATATATATATATATATATATATATATATATATGTGTGTGTGTGTGTGTGTGTGTGTGTGTATATATATATATATATATATATATATATATATATATATATGTATGTATATATAAGAGTATCTCCTACTGGGGTACTTGACACCTGATCATTTCATCCCACCAGGATTAAATAGTCATAGATGCTGGCCACATGTGCAGGCTGTCTGTATCTTTGCTGTGAATGCTGACAGACATTACCATGTTACAGAGATCTTATTCCAAAAATATTGACCACAGAGCAATGAGCTGAAGTAATTTTCTTTAATCTCACAAATAAAACTAACCACACAAGTACAGAGTACTTTCACAGAGCATAACTGCTTCCTCAGGTGATCATTTCCATAGGCTTCTGTTGCTTGGTTTCATACATACTTGTTAATTCAATAATTAGATAATCAATTAATTAAAGCATTTAATTAAGAACAATTATAGCTCCTTTCTCATAGTTTTCTATTTAATAAAAGCAGAAAAGTATATATAAGAGAACTATATATAAACTCTAACTATAAAATATAAAAATATATGTATATTTTATGTAACATACTTATTTAATGCAGGTATATAAATAGTTCAACTCCGGTTTAAGTGAAAACACTTCATTAAGACCTGGGGGGGGGGTGTATGCATTAAAATACAATATCCATTTCTTTTCTTTTCTCTCAGTAAGATTCTTGATATCCCCTCCCCTTTGTGTTAGAACCACATTTTCTAAAATTAAAAATGTAAACGTGTGTTGCTCATTAGTAGTCACTATATGTATGTATAAAGACTTGGTAACAACTCATCTTCTAATCCCTGATATATGGATACTTATGCATTTTTTTAACATTTGATTTGTTTTTCCTATATAAAACGCTAGGCAGGATACACATTTTGCCATGTAAATAAGATTACTTGTATTACAATTACCATACGCTCTAACATAAAATACTGATTGTCTTACAGGATCCATAAAATTTGTATTTGTGTATATGAATTTACAAAAGACACATCTTCCACATCTATAGGTACCTACATATTTATTGTTTGTAGCTAAGTTACTGCCATGTTGTTCCTTATAGCATAATTTATTTTTTATGGTATCACATTTTCTATAGACAAATGTTGGGCTGGCACCTCTATTATTAACCTTTGGTATAAGTGATAATATAGGCCAGTGTTTCAGTATAATATTCCTTATATTTCTCGTGTTATGATCATAATTAATAATATATTTACACTCATTATGCACAGTAGACTTCTTTGTTATGTTATTAGTTCGTCCTCTTTTTCAGAAGACTGGTGCATAGGTATTCTCTCTATTTGACATAATTTCTGTTTTTACTTCTGATGCTTTTTGTTTATTATAACCTCTCTGTTCAAATTCATTAGCTACATTTTCTAACTGTTTAATATAGGTAGCATCAGAAGTTTTCAGCCTGTTGACTCTGGCCATCTGGTTTTTCATAATATTTGCAAAAATATGTGGGTGGTGCATACTATCTGCTGCCAAGTATGTGTTCTTTTTTACTTCTTACTTGTATAGAGATGTGTCTAGTTTACCTTTAGAATCTTTCTCTATATGAATATCAAGAAAATCCACTATAATGAACACGTTTTGTGAAACTTAAAAACATAGTACTATTTTGTAAATACTCTGTCTATTCATTTAATTGATTGTGGACCATCCCAAATAAGAAAAAATATCGTCCATGATAAGCTTATAAAATAAATTTTTGTTTATATATTTATTAGTTGAGTCCAGAATCATATCCATTTCCCAAGTGCTCATAACTATGTTAGTGTATGTATTCGCTACTGATTTTTTTTTTTTTCGTGTTATAGAGATCAGCGTCAGAGTAAGAGAGAGGAGCCCAGGGAGGCCACACATGCAGGTTGTCTGTGTCTTCACTGTGAATGTTGACAGACATTGCCATGTTACAGAGATCAGCATCAGAGTAAGAGAGAGCACCCCGGGGGCTCAACTGATTGCCAGCAGCAGTGCAGCACAGAAACAAAAAAATTACAAAGGGAAAAAACTGAATACTCTTTCATGTGAAAAAACAAGTCCATAATACGTTTGGGATTGTGATTTAAATCCAGAGACCAAGCAGCATGACAACTTTAAAGGGACAGTCTCAGAGTCTAAAATTCTAAGCCAAAGGCACTTGTCCTGGTACCTCCCAGTTGTTACCACCCACCTACGACATCATCATCATCGACCCTACTCCTGGTTTCAGTTTACTTTATGCAGCCCTGTTTTCATTCCCTCTAGTGAACACAGTTAACAATATTCGGTTCCTGTCACAGCTTTCAGTCCCTGATCACTGGGAAACAATAAGGTTGTTACATTTTTATGTGTGTTAGTGGTAGGCATGGTTAGGCAAGAGTCTCAGTCTTTACTTTTTATGATCTTGTCAAAAAGTTGATCTTAATTGTGCAGCTCTTTATTTCCATTATTTATATGCATCGTTGCCTCACAGCAAGAGGTTCTCCCGTTCGATTCTCGGCTGGAGTATAGGGAGTGCCTTCTGTGTGGAGTCTGCATGTCCTCCCCGCGGTTCGGTGGGTGTTCGAAAGACATGCGTAAATGGGCGTGCCTTCCTTGAATGCTGAACGTCGAGCTGGCACCTCATTAGCGGACTGGAGTTCCGCTGTGGCGACCCCTAACCTACTCCTAAAGCCGAAAGACAACAGCATTCTGCATATCATAACTGTGAGCAGTATAGTCAAAAAGAGTACAGTTTTGATGAACTTATACTAAATCTTAGCAGCCCCTTGATGTATTCCCCTTACTCCATAGTAAAACAATCTCATAATTAGTGTCCATAACTATAACAGGTTGCAGTACTGTACATGTTTGGACTTCATTGTTTAAAATTAATCTGTTGCTTGCATCACACATATATGTTTTTTTTTTTTTTTTTTTTTTTTTTTACAGCAGGTCAGAAAACCAGTTATATTTGGCTAATTTTCAGATATTAACAAACAAAACATGAAAAAAAGAAGACTGCTTCTACTACTGTTTGAAACTTGCACCATTCTGAATCTTTCTGCAGAGCAAGTGGCAGTCATGCATAACATCATAGCACTCAGAAATCCAGACAAAATAAAATATGAAATGAAATCTCTGTTAACTAATATTTTAGCTTTGCATTGCTCATATGCTTTCCTGTAAGGTAGTAGTGAGGTCATAAAATTCCTGAAAGGCTATTTTTCTCTGGGGATAAAAATCACAGGTGAAACCAATGAATGACTCAGTGAAAGCTGTTGTGAATTCAACTGCAGTTTGAGGTGGAATTTGACTGAGACCATTAAAACTTCCTGTAAGCACCCCCCCCAACCCCCATAGCCAAAACTGGGACATGCTCAGAAAGCCAGACTGAGAATTTAAACAAAGACGACAATCAAAACAAAAAACATCTGGGACTGTCCCTTTAAAGTCACTCTTTTCAAATATGTTTTAGCGGCACTATTTTGCCTTGCCTCAGGGAGGTGCTGTGCATAAGTCATATGCCTAGTGCTGTTTCATCACTCCCCCTCCCCTTTGTCTAGAAACTCTGGATTGCGTAACTTTAAAACACAATTTGTGTCACATCAAGAAACAATACTTAAGACATAGCTATAGCAAGCAGGAATACACATGTGTGGAATATCTAGGAAGTAAGAAACACACAAAGGTATTCAGATGATGTCTTACTGTGTGCTCTGCTGATAGACTGATATGACGTACTTACATTACAGAGTATCAGAAAATGCTTCATACTAAATAGAGCTGATGCCTTAAGTTTAAGGGTGGGGTTAGCAATTTAGCTGTTTGTTGTAGGTGTGGAATTCCCTTACGTACTCAATTCAGGTTAATGCTTCTGCAGATAAACAGAGTACAGAATTATTTTCTACTTTCTACTTTCTGCAGTTTATAATACTATGCCAAATGCTGCATTGCACAAATGTATGCAAGATATGTGTGTCTAGGGAATGCTTCGTAAAAGGCTACTGGGCAAAGAGAAGTCAGTTTCCTAAATGGGAAAACAACAAGCATGTCACTGCTATGTTTTTTGGGGGGAGGGGGTCATTTGATCCCCTCATATTTAAACATGAAACTTTATTTTAATAACTGCAGTGTTTTGTTACAAAATAATTCTCAGCTCTTATTCAGCTGACCTGTAGTTCATTCCTGCACAAAGCTTTGGCTGTGATTATGAGTAAATAACATTCATATCTCTTGCTTATTAATGCCCTAGCTCTGGTGGCTGACTCTCTGGCAAATAAAAATGCTGAAATTAGGCTTACTTCACAGTTCTTAAAATGTTGCCGCTGGAGGGAAGTGATTTAAGCAGACTCTAATTCAGCAAAGGAACACAAGACTCAGCGTAAAGTCAGCATGAAATTATTGCACTTGTCCTGCTGATCTGGTTTTCTGTTCATCTATTCTAGCTTGCATAGCTTAGCTTAAAACGGAACCAGTGTCAACATTCTGCAATCATCAGAAAACAATGCCAGCCTTTGTTTTATCATTTTTTATATAATGACCTGAAAATTACAACACTGCAGATATTCAGAAATTAGTGTTTTGAGGGGAAACACAATTGTGATTCTTCTGCTGACTAGAGCAGAGTATTTGGAAGGAAAGTTTATTGCATTGGTGGTTTGAAGCATGTACAAATGCAACTGTAGCGTTTAACAATAATGGAAAAATACTAGAAGGTAATACTTTGCATAGTAATGATTGGATCCCATACTACATACTCTACATAGCTGGAACCAGGCATGATCATATTTTAACAAACTTTTGTGCCTATATGAGTGTAGAATGGATCTTGATTTCACCACCATTTTCATATATGGATACAAAATAAATTACATTGATGAATATAGATTAAAACATCATCTTTTTTTCTTTTGTCATAACATTTGCTATTTTTTTATCTCTTGGTCATGTTAAGTGATTTTCTTAGCTATAATATATTTCATGGAAATATGTCATTTTTTATGCCAGTGTGAATTTGTATAGCTATTTAAAATGTACAGCAATAACCTTTTTAAAAAATATATTGCAAAGCCAGCCTTATTGGCATAGAAATATTAAACCCTGTTAAAGAAGTAGGTAATCCGATTTTGATAGCAGCTCAGGTATTTGCTGAAGCTGGGGCAAGGGGGGAGGACTGATTTGACATGTCTCCCTTTCCTTTCTATGGGAGTGGTGAAGAGCATACCTGGAGTACATGGTCCTTTGGTGGAGTCCCCAAAGAAATGGACACTTGCTGCATCAACCTAGCAACTGTATGCAGAAGCCATCTGACATCCAAGTAGACATGGTGCTGTTGAGACTGTCATAGGCCAGCAAACTCCTGAGGAGATATGTAGATACAGCAGGGAACACAGTCACAGGAGGCACATAGTTATATAAACAGCAGGTTATGCTCATCCCCAGTGACAATATCTCCAAAGGGAGGTGGCACACAATAGCCAAGACATAGTCATGAAATGTGGACTGATCCTTCTTCTGTAGCACCATGCAGGCCTCTTTGTGCCAGACAACCCAACTAGGTCTTCTTCTGGAAGGGGAGACCCCTTAAGATGGCTTCTTGGGCAACATGCACATATTTTAAGCTATTTTCACCTGTAAAACAGCTGTATTACACAAACAGGAAGATAACTATTATAATACCACCTATGGTGTTGTTCCTGGCAGATAATCCATTACAGTCATGCATACCAACATTCCTAAGGATGGCCCTTAGAAAACGGTGCCACCCCTCAGTGCTATTATGTATACATTGAATGGAAGGATGTTGCTGTTAATTACTATACAGACCAGAGCATTGGCAGGTAGGTAGGAGCAGCCTATGAGGCTAGCTAATCCTTGTGTCATACCTGTGTGGCCTCCCCAGATTTATTTTCATTAATTAATTTATTGTTTGCTTGCTTGTTTGTTTATTAGTTTTTATGTATGTATGTATTTATTTATATACTTACTTCTGTTTGTTGACTGGGATAGTCTGACTGTACTGTCCCCTCTACTCGACACTCATTAGACCCATTATAGAGTACAATGCCCCTTTTGGAATGTACCTCACAAGACAGCTGCAGCAGCTGGAAAGGCCACAGAAGTACCTCACAAAGAGGATTACTGGCCTCAAACAGATGCCCTACACTGACCGTCTCAAAAAACTCCAGCTTTACTCCGTAGCATATCACCTACTCTGAGGTGATCTCTGCCTAACATATAAAGCTATGTCAAACCAAGAGCTGTTGGACATGCTACACCTAAAGAAATCCCAGTCCCTCCGAGCTACACACTCTAGAGACCTTAAACTTGTCACCACAATAAACAGGACATGCTGGAGGGATAGATTCCTGTCCCAGAGACTTCCCATACTCTTGAACAGGCTACCCATCTATGTCAAGCAAAGTTCTTCATTAGCACTCTTCATGAAAAATCTTGATGAGTGGATGGGAAATAGGAAATACACCCTTCTGTGTCTGCTCGACCGTGGCACAGGAAAATAACTTTCTTGGGTGGCGTAAGCCAGGGAACCTTGTTGGCTAGGCTTACATAGGCCCTCGGGCTGATTGCCTAGTAGCTACCTATGAACCTATGAACCTATGTAGAAACCCTCCACAGGCAGTACAATATGGATTTGAAATTAACACACTGTAGTCTAATTTACATACATACATACATATGCACATAGTTTTCCTGAAACCAATCCAGGAAGGGTAGCAACTTGCAATCATGTGTTCCTATATGGCCTTGAATGCATCTGGTATGTTGCGCAAAGCATATAGGAAGTGGTAGGACCTATCTGTCTTATGGATGGCAACCAGGATAGGCTTTTTATTTAAGCCATGACCCCATCTTCTGTATCCTGTGCCTCATAATCTACCCAGAGGAAGGAATACACATTCTTGGACTTGTTCTACAGAAAATGCACTGGAAACAGCATTAGTAGACAAACTGTTGAAGTCTGACAGTGTGAACTAAGGTTCCACTGTATTATCATACTCCTCAACAAGAACTACAATGGTATCAAATACCTAATTGTAACCTGCCTGCTTTGTACACAATATTAAGCAATAATCCAAAGGGCTATACTTTGTTGTATCTGGTGATCTCAGGCAGCCATGCATACTAAAGAGTTATTGCTGGCACACAGCCTTCCATGTAAGGAAGTTGCCATTCATTATCCACATGGGAGTGTGTGCCGGACACAGAAGATTACCCTCAGTGGTTAGGAGGCAGATAAAATTCTTGGCAAAATCCAGTACCCCTTTTTGAATTTATTTATTTATTTGTTAACATTTGATTACTGGAAAATTCTGACTGGGTATGAGCCCATTTTCAGTGGAGGCCTGGGGAGAAAACCTCCAAGTATTACAAAATATTTTAAGAACAATAATTTTACAGTCTTTAATAATAATGCAAAAATACAGTCTAAATAATTATACCAAATTAAACATAATATGAAAATGTTGGTTAAGAATAGATACAAATTATATGACAGTGATTTAATAGTTAAAAATTTTTAGCTAGTTTATAGAGAAATTAAAGGTAAGTTACTATAATACAAACAGGAACTGCAATAATAAGTGAGAGAAAAGCAGGCTTATGCAGGAGAGAAACACAGCACAAACTATTAGGCAGTAGCTTGTTTTCCAGTACATCCACAATGCTGCTGAATATCAATTATCTTAATAATCAGTTTCTTCTTCCTTTGTCTGTATAAGCTGCTTCAGTGCCATTCTCCTGGGGAGATGCTGTACCATCTCCTCAATGGCCTTTTTTATGCAGTGCTCAGAAATAGCTGCAGGGATACCACATGATTTAATGGTCCCTGCCTTAATTATTTACATCATATGTGCTGCCCCCAGGGGCTGTGTGTAATGATGAGTAGTGGACTTCACCAGTTCCCCCTCCACTGCAGTTGTAAATAGGACGGCCTTTTCCTTACATTTTATTGTCTATGTATTCCCAATAGAATATGATCCTTGAACATCCTATCCTGATGATCTCTAAATCCCCAATAATTAAGACTGCCTTCTAGAAAAGGGTGGACCTGTGTTTAGTGCTCAATGTTCCAGGTACCACTTCCTCTTACTTGTCCCCATTGGCTAACATGTTGCTGAATATTTGCTTCCAAAGTTCAGAATGTAGTCCATGTTTTCAGTGGAGTCAGTTCTCCCTGTTTAGAGGGTAGCCTGTGGACAGTGAAGGAAAGAAAGTACATTCCTAGAGCAGTGGGACATTGGGGAGCAGTACTGCAGTATGCTGACACTTAAAGTAAACAGATTTGTGGCAGTTTGGGTTCAGCCACTCTCACCCATTATATTAACAGCAAACTCACTGAAAGTCCATTTCATTAAGTTTTATCTTCTTCCCTAAAGTGGTGTGATCCTAGGGGATATTTCAAGGGGTACAACCCCCAAAATCTGGGATGCATCATGTTGTACAGGGCATACTTGATGAAACTGCCTTTCAACAACTTTACCCTTGACAAAAAAGGACCAAATCCCTTCAGAGTAGAAAACAGTTCGAAATACATTAACTGGAACCCATATTTTTCCATTTCTGTTTACTCTTTTAATTGGGTGTGATTAGAATTACTTTGAAACATCTGTGTTCAAACAATGACTGTACTTTCAAACAATTAACAAAATAATAATGTTTTCCAGAATTACTGGAGGACAGACGTAATTTTTTATAAAACTGGAAATACGAATGCTCAGAAATGTGAATATCAATAGTTTGAGTGGAATCCTTTCTAAGGAAATTATATGTACCTAAAGACTGTCAGCACAAAATGCACAAGGGAACATGGATTTTCTTTTGAAGTCTAATGTCAAATAAATGCAATCAATATGTTTAATGGGGTAATTAAAGTACAAAGCCAGTCGCTGAACGATGAAACTTGCTTACTGAAAAAAAATGCTAAAAGCTGATGGAGTCACACAGGACTCCTGTAATCTAAAAAAATATTTCCAAAAGATGATGCCGACAGCATTCACAAGATTCATTATAAATAAGTTGTCTCTGTAAAGGTTAAGTCACAGATGAAAACAAGTGCAGTGTTTCATAAACTTTAAGGACTGTCCTTAGGCAAATAATCACATAAACAACCAAGGTCCTTAAATATAGAATTAGTGAGTGTTGAATACTGTTTGTGTCAGCAATGGGTACATATGTTAAGCTATATTCACCTAGTAAGACAGCTGTACTAAATGAACAGGCAGGTAAGCATTATAATTCCACACAATTAATCAAACCAGCACTGCACAGCAATATTACATTACTCAGAAATGTTTCTAAATAAAAAATATGAAAATAAAGGGATTTAAAGATATTTTTGAATAAAAATGATTTTGAAAAGATTAATTTTGATCTGGAGCAGTTGTATTCTGAAATGTATATTAACAAATCCAGAATAGAGCTTGCTTAGACAACAAATTACAATCCCCCCAAGAGCGATTGTTGGAGTGTCTTCAGAAACAATTAACAACAGCATTGTATAAAATAACACAATGAGTAGAGATGTGCAGTGAACGGGGTGATTCAGAAACGCAAGTAGTGTCACCATGGTAGAGGAGAGATAATGTGGTACTTATGGGACACAAATGACTGCATGAAGTTATGTAAGTAAGTGGCATTATGCTAGTAAGGCTCTTTGTGCATGTAAATGATGAAATAAAGCATAGCAGTGTCATTCAGAGGTGTATACATTTAATGAGAAAACATGCGGTGGAGCTTGCCTGCTACATTTAATGAGAAGACATGCGGTGGAGCTCGCCTGCTACATTTAATGAGAAGACATGTGGCACAGCTCGCCTGCTGCATTTAATGAGAAGACGTGGCGCAGCTCACCTGCTTCATTTAATGAGAAGACATGCGGCGCAGCTCACCTGCTTCATTTAATGAGAAGACATGCGGCGCAGCTCACCTGCTTCATTTAATGAGAAGACATGCAGTGCAGCTCGCCTGCTACATTTAATGAGAAGACATGCAGCGCAGCTCGCCTGCTACATTTAATAAGAAGACATGCGGCGCAGCTCACCTGCTTCATTTAATGAGAAGACATGCGGCGCAGCTCACCTGCTACATTTAATGAGAAGACATGCGGCGCAGCTCACCTGCTTCATTTAATGAGAAGACATGCAGCGCAGCTCGCCTGCTACATTTAATGAGAAGACATGCGGCACAGCTCACCTGCTACATTTAATGAGAAGACATGCGGCGCAGCTCACCTGCTTCATTTAATGAGAAGACATGCAGCACAGCTCACCTGCTACATTTAATGAAAAGACGTGGCGCAGCTCACCTGCTACATTTAATGAGAAGACGTGGCACAGCTCACCTGCTACATTTATTAAAAAGATGTGGCGCAGCTCGCCTGCTACATTTAATGAGAAGACATGTGGCACAGCTCAGCTACACTGCAGGATTTGTCAGTGTGCAGGAGCCTTATTCATGTTACTTTCATAGGAATGACAGCAGCAGTAGATGAGGAGCAGGTGCTACTGGTCACTGCCTCAGATCATGTCCATGATGTTGCACTTCTCCTCCTCCTCCTCCCTCCACATTGCAGATAGTCCACCAGCAGTTGACATACCATAACCTCCTCCCTCACCAGGATACTGTTGACCACTACCCTGTGGACAGAAACACCATACAGAAGCTGGTTGACATGTGCTGCCCACACATGGAATCAATGCAGATACATTGGCTGTCTATCCCAGTGGACGCAAAGGTTTGTGTAATATTAGCCATCCTTGCTATTGGGGTCTTTCCCCATATGATGAGACAGATAAGGAATTTTACAAGCAACAACCTTGCAGATGCTTAACCAGTTTCTTAATGTGACGCTATAGCATGCAGAAGAGCATATATGGCTTCCATTGACAATAGAGGACAGAGTCATTGCTATGTGGGTATTTTACAACATAATCCATTTCTCTGAGGTCCTGGTGGCCATTGATTAAATCCACTTTATCATCAGTGGCTGTCCCTGTTCCAGATATCATCTGGTATATCAGTTGAAAGTGCTTCTATTCCATGAACTGCCAGGTGGTTGTGCAATATACAGAGCACTATATGAACTGCATCTGTGTGACAGCCAGGCAATGCTCATGATTCTTTCATCTGGGATGTGTGACTTCTGTCAGCAGTTGTGTGCAGGGTGATTTCTCACAGGGTCATCTAGTTGGCAGGTGCACACTTTACCAGCTTCATAAGTCAGGATATGACATTTGCAATGAAATAGACATCAGGTCATTCATAATAGTATAGACTGTTGTATGTTTTGGGTAATGCATGATATTCTTTGGCAACAGGGATGATTACCCCCATACAAACCCACAGACAATGGCTGAGATGGCATTCAACACCATGCATTCTGAGACACAAAGCATTGCCAAGTGTGTGTCCAGACCCTTGATGGCACGCTTCCACTACATGGATACATCTGAGATGTGTTGCTATTGATACCTGAGACCTGCAGTTAGTCTTGGTGTGCACCATGTGGCAGTCAGTTAGTCATGGTGTGCACCATGTGCCAGTCAGTCGTGGTATGCATCATGTGACACCCCATGGTAGTACAGAAACAGTTACAAATTGAAACCATCACAGTACTGCCTGACAGACCTATTACAACATCAGAGGAGGAGTCAGATTTATAGCTGTAAGTAGATCTGGCTGTAGTGGCACCCCATGCAAGGCATTGTTTGAAGCAATACATTGTGGCACTGGCAGAGAGATGGCACTGCACTGGCAGAGAGATGGCATCTGGTCAAAAACTATGGGCAATGAGAATCTGGACAATCACTATGGGCCATGTCAAGCATAACACAAAATAAAACTAATTCATGCATGAACGCACTCTGACTATACATTACATAGCACTGGCCATCCTGTGCATCATACTTTACCTTACCCACACAGGCCAGAGGGGTGGACAGGGTACAATCATCATCATTTGCACAGGCAGGGAGGGGAACAGTTACAGGTGACAGCAGTGTTGCCATAAATATAAGGTTCACAGGAGGTGGATGTGGTATCAAGCTGAAAGAAATCAGTGGTTAAATCCTCCAGTGTTAGGGTGGAGCATCCACGTTGAAAATGTTGGCCATGTGTACCATGCAACTCTGCAATGTCAGGGATGGGTGTAGCACTTCAGGTGTATGTATTGGACCCTTTGTTGTTGCTCTTCATATGGGGTCTAATAGCTGGACAGTGTCCATGACCCCAGAGACAGCTACACATAGGCATGGCATTCTGAGATTCAACTGTGGATAGTAGCAGAGTAGAACTAATGTGTGTGAGATCTAGAGCAGTCAGCCCAGGGAGGTATCCCAGTGATGAGCATCTAGCGCCATTACCTTGATATTGGCCACACCAAGGTATAATGGGTGCCATGACCAGAGGCGACAATGATGCAGTCTCTGAACCAGTGCATGCTATTTGCATAAGACTGACTCTGACTACTCACCATGCATATAGATGGTTGGCCACAGGTGGTGTGGCCTCAACATTGGGCATTTTGCTGAAAGTCTCATGGATGCACCGGTGGATGCTATGCAGACCACCAATGACTTCAATAAATGCATCTGTCATGGCACCGTACATGCACTGCAGGTCATAATGTGCAGTCCCTGTAGTGGTTGCATATACATAGGCCACACAACATGCCTACCATGTCTATCATGGTGTTTTACAGCTGCCAGTGTCTGGAATGCTGACCTGCACATCCACTGATTCATAGGTTTATTGGTTCATAGATTAGTACTAGGCTAACTGCCCTTGCGAGCTATTTTAAGCCTAGCCAATTATCCCTTGTGAGACTCAAACCCTGCACCTTGTGTTTGTAAGGCAAACACCTTAACCATTAGGCCACCCTCCCAACCCCGACCTGATTGATGCCAAGTGTGGTATCCAGGTCAGGGAAGGACCTGGAGCCATGTCAGTGATGGTCAACAACATACACCTCCCTTGTGATGGGTGCAAACACCACCTTATATGTGTGGGGATGGATGCATGCCCTTCAACAATGG
This sequence comes from Protopterus annectens, assembly GCF_019279795.1. NCBI lineage: Eukaryota > Metazoa > Chordata > Ceratodontiformes > Protopteridae > Protopterus > Protopterus annectens. The sequence continues at coordinate 289,277,938 of NC_056745.1, read as the reverse complement.
CATTATAGCCATTGCCACTGTGTCACATGACTCTGCCCTGTGAAGTATTGCCATCATTGAAAGTTCCGGGTGACCTGCTGGCCTCGGGCAAGTGCCCTCTTGTTCTACTAGACCCTCCATCATTAAGATCTCTAAAAGCATAAAGATAACATAATTGTGGCAGTGATGGAACATGACTCACTCCCCAACCCATGGTACACAAACAGGGCACTAATGTGAATAGCATATAAAGGCACACAGTTTGTAGTTCAGGTTGTTGGAGTTGGAATCCCAATATACCTATGCCTTGACACTGCTGTATAACCCCTTCTCACATGTAAATCAGTGTGCAATGTGATATGTGCATACTATTACTAATCTGGTGCATCCCTTAAACATTCCTTATAGACACTAAGATAGTCATCACTGACAGCTGCCACGCTCAAGCCACCGCCAAGTATGCAAGCAATAATGCCCAACAGGGTGTGTGTTAATGTGTAGTTAATGCCTGCCCAGGGGTGTTATGAGGCCCAATGCCACAGGTTGACAGCCTCTAAACCAATGGAAGGGCATTAATAACACATTAACTCCCACCCTGGAGGACATTATTATGCTTACAGAATGGGTTCTCTGTAAAATTGTTGCGTCTTACTTACTGATATATATATATATATATATATATATATATATATATATATATATATATATATATATATATATATATATCTTTATTACTATATTTTTTAGTATATTTTTGATGTAAGATAGTTCCTCCACCTAATGGTTCAAACTTTCTGTACTATATATTAATGGAGTTGGAGGAAGCATTTTACATCCAAAATGCAACATTTAAAAAAACAAGGTATTTACTGTATTTATTTGGTCCCTTACTCTTAAATGGTTCGGTTGGCAGTCATTGGAGAATGACATTACTAAATAATGACATACATTTGAGTTTCAGACTTTTATTTCCTTTACTTAAGCAACTTTGTAATTTTATAAGAGCAATAATTAAAATCTGTTTCTATTTTAGAGCATTTGTTCCCCCTTTATTTTAGGCATAATCCAGATTTCTTTAGCTGAAAGGAGCAGAGATATGCAAACATCTTAACTGCTGCCAGGAGTCATTTCACTCACTCAACACACACACACACACACACACACACTTTTTTTTAATTTTACTTTACTTGCTTTACAATTTACACTTACTAAACAGCAGAACCGCTGCTTAGTGACCGTAAAATAATCTTGGCTATTATTTTTTTTCTGCCCAAGCTCCACAGCAGCTTGATATGCTGCCATGAAGCAGCAGACTCATTTTTCAGTGGGCATTAATTGTACATTAAGGCCCTGCTGGAGAACACTCGTTCTCAAATCAGGGTATTGCTGTACAGTTAATGAATTCTCAAAGAATATATTGGCATAGTTTTATATAATGTTTTTTAACTTTAAGAAGAGAATTGGATAATTGTGATAATCTAATTGTCAATTAATTAATTAATTAATTAATTAATTAATAGAAAGTGTATAAATAAGAAACCTTTTAACAGTGAAAGTTTTTTACTCTGTAAAGGCTATGGCCGAGGCGCTAAGAGAAGTGTGTTCTGTGATTAAAAGTGTTTGGAAAGTAGAGCTGTTATTCACTGGTCATTCTGTTTTGGTCGTTATAGTAATTTTTAGTTCTACCAGGAGTGGTTACATTAGTTTCAATGACCAGTGAATCTCTGTGCTCCTTTCCTCGAATATTTCGGGAAACAGGACTGGATTTTGTTAGTAAAAATGGTGAAAATAGTAACAGAAATGCGTTACCAAGTAATAATGGAAATAATGAAGTTACAACAATAGGAAATGTGAATGGTGTATCTGAATCCATAGAAACACCGTTACCCAGTATTTATAAGAAATGGGAAGATTCCAGGCAACGGACTAAAACTAACCCATTTGCTATGGTGGGTAAGAAAGCACCAATATCAGACATTCCAGCAGCACAGGATTTGTGCACTAAACTTGAGAAGTTGATTTTTAAAGAGACTTCAGTTTACTATAATATTGGCAGTTTCCAGAGATATGAGGAATTGGAGATAACACCAAGGAGTTTGAGGTCGATTAAAAACCCCTCGTCTCCGTTTGTGCTAACTGATGAATTGGAGACAAAATTTCACGAGAGATGGATAGCAGCAGCACATCGGTGCAGCTTGGAGTGGGTAGCGATTTTGATTGAGAGAGACAGTATAAAAAGAGAGAGACTTTTGATCGAAACTAAACAAACATGTGAAGAAATTGTAAAAATGACTTACAATTCGGCTTTAGAGACCTTTTTGGTGAATATCAATAATAAACTCATGTCTTATAAAAAGGATTTGATTGATCATATTTGATTGATCATAAAAAGTATAAATTGAATAGAGACATTAAAGATTATGAGTATAAGAGAGCATTTGCTCTCAAAAGCAATCAGCGACCAAAGAGGAGGAGTGTAACTTTTCAAAAAGATGAAGCTACTTCTGGTCCACAGAGGAGCAGGAGTGTCATTTCAGGAGAGAGCGGAGCGTCTTCATACGACGAAGAAGAACAAATAAATGACCATTTTCCGAATTTACAGGGAGCAGCAAATCCGGAATCTTTTCGGAAGACCTTTAGAGGACCCAATAAATCAAATTATACTACCAGGAAGCGAGTTTGGCAGGGACCAGATCGAAACAGAGACCCGGGAGAAGGACACTTTAAAAGAAGTAAATGGACTGTGTAAACAGGTAGAAAATATTATTACGGGGGAATATGTTGTTAATTTATCAGATTATAAGTTGGATGAGACAGAAAAATTAGTTTTAAATATGGGTATTAAATTTATACCGACAGTTTTACCTAGGTTGTATGAAGTGAAGGGTGAAATATATAATTTGGTGCGCAAAATGTGTTTAAAGGAATATTTTTTTCTTATGCAAAATGATGAAAGAAATGTATTAAATGAAACGTGAATCCGATTCTGATAGCTATGATGATTTTTATTTTTCATGTGAATCGGAGACAGAAAGCAATGCCTACAGTTTATTGGATACTAGTGAAATTAAGTCACATAGTACGTTTATGCCACCGAATAGAAATTCATTCATTCAAAGTTTCGACAAAGCAGTTAACTTGATAATTGATAGAGAATTTAATAAGTTTAAAAAACAGGAGAAGAAATATAATTTAACAAGGAATGAGTGGATTAAATTGCAACATCTGAGCAGGAATAATGAAATAATTTTTAAACCATCAGATAAGGGGGGTAAATTAGTAATAATGAATTCTAAGGATTATTATATAATGTGTATGCAACATTTAAATGATCAGAATGTATATAGTAGAATAGACACATCAAATTTAATATGTGCACAAAATGAGTTTCAGAAGCTGTTAAACAAAGGGGTAAGATTACATTATTTTACAACCCATGATGTAACACATAAATTTAAAGTTAGGAGAAGTACAATAGCAAAATTCTTTTGTGTTCCTAAAATTCATAAAGACCCAGTAAAACCACCTGGCCATCCCATTGTGTCAGCTACAGGTTTTTTCACATATAATTTAAGCTGTCTTTTGCATGAAATCTTAGTGAAGGAAGTAATGAAGTTGACATCCTATATTAAGGATTCTTTTGATTTTCTGAGTAAAATTGAAGATGTGATATGGGATGAGAACATGTATTTTATAACAGCGGATGTAGTGAGTTTATACACTAACATATCACATACTCTGGGTTTAGAAGCCATAGAATATTTTTTAGGGGATAGCCCCAAGACTCAGTATATCAAAGAACTACTAGATTTTTGTCTTAAAAACAACATGTTTGAATTTGAAGGTAACCTGTATAAACAGAATACAGGTACAGCAATGGGAGCGGCATTTGCACCAGCATATGCCAATTTATTTATGGGGTTGATGGAGAAAGTACATATTTACAGAAGTGAATTTTTTAGAAAATATGTAATAAAATATTATCGATTTATAGATGACTTGGTTTTTATATGCAGAGGGGGAAAAGAAATTTCATCAGGGTTTATAGAGTATTTGAATATTAATAAATTTGGTATTAAATTTGATGGCATACAGAGAGGTACAAAGATTAAATTTCTGGATATTACACTTAGAGGTGAAAAGAATAAAAAAATACATACTAATATATACAGAAAATTTAATCAAATAAATTTGATGTTGAATGCTACAAGTTGTCATCCTAAGCATACAATAGAATCTATACCGTATGGAGAAATGCTTAGGATTAAAAGATTGAATAGTGATATAAAAGAAGCATACGAAGAGGCTCAGAGGGTGGCTGTGAATTTCAAGAGGTTATGAAATGGATAATGTGTATGGTAGTGTACAGAAAATATTTAATAAAAAACAAGGAGGGACAAGAGTTAAAGCAGGTGGATATAAAAAAAGAAAAGAAGTTGTAGAAATGACATCTGGAAAGGAGAACATGTTTTTTGTTACTAAATATAGCTTATTCTCTCAGAGATTGACAGAAGTGGTTAAGGAATATTGGGAACAAATTAGAAGGGATGTTCCATCATTATCACGAATAGAGTTAGGAATTTCTTACCAAAGGGGAAGAAGTTTAAATGATTTTCTGGTGCATGCAAAATATAGAAGACCTATGGAGAAAATGCTGGAGAATGTGGAAATGAAAGGAACATTTCCTTGTGGTAAATGCTCAGTATGCCAGCATATAATAACAAAAATAGAGAAAATAGGGGGAAAAAGATTTAATACACTGGGAACGTATTCTTGTCATAGTAAAGGTGTGATTTATGGTTTAATGTGCCCTTGTAATAAATGTTATATAGGGGAAACAAAAAGATCGTTGGCAGAACGAATAAAAGAGCATGTGAGAGACATCAGAAATAATAAAATTCTCAGTCCTGTGGCTGAACACTTTAATAAAGAACATAATGGTGATATAAAAACCATGAAGGCAACAGTGTTGGAACAAGTAGTATTACAACATGGAAATGTAGAATTATTGAAATATGTGTTGAGACAGAAGGAATCTATTTTAATAATGAAATATGACACACTGATACCTAAGGGTATGAATAAGGAATGCAATTGGCATAGTTTTATATAATGTTTTTTAACTTTAAGAAGAGAATTGGATAATTGTGATAATCTAATTGTCAATTAATTAATTAATTAATTAATAGAAAGTGTATAAATAAGAAACCTTTTAACAATGAAAGTTTTTTACTCTGTAAAGGCTACGGCCGAGGCGCTAAGAGAAGTGTGTTCTGTGATTAAAAGTGTTTGGAAAGTAGAGCTGTTATTCACTGGTCATTCTGTTTTGGTCGTTATAGTAATTTGCAGTTCTACAAGGAGTGGTTACAATAATTAAAATCTGTTTCTATTTTAGAGCATTTGTTCCCCCTTTATTTTAGGCATAATCCAGATTTCTTCAGCTGAAAGGAGCAGAGATATGCAAACATCTTTACTGCTGCCAGGAGTCATTTCACTCACTCAAAACACACACACACATACACACACACACACACACACACACACACACTTTTTTTTAATTTTACTTTACTTGCTTTACAATTTAGACTTGCTAAACAGCAGAACTGCTGTTTAGTGACCGTAAAATAATCTTGGCCATTAGTTTTTTTCTGCCCAAGCTCCACAGCAGCTTGATATGCTGCCATGAAGCAGCAGACTCATTTTTCAGTGGGCATTAATTGTACATTAAGGCCCTGCTGGAGAACACTCGTTCTCAAATCAGGGTATTGCTGTACAGTTAATGAATTCTCAAAGAATATATATTCCATGATGTATCATCTATTTATTTATTCATTATTTATTTATTCAAATTTGTCAGCAGAGGAAGAGCACTGTTGAAAACTGACCAAATTTAGCCCCAGTCCAGGATGTACATAAAAAGAAAGGTTACATACAATACAAGTTAGAACAGTAAATTACAGCACAATAAAAATATAATGACTGACAAGTAGAACAGGAGGGCAGTATCAAAATATATGGCGTAAACAGTACATTATATAAATATTTAATATGATATATATTCAATATTTAATAGGATGTAGTTGAGCATACAGTTAATTACTCTTGGAGTGTCTGTTCTCTACCTTTGATGGGTCTATGGTCATGCTTTAGGAGGACTCTAAACTTATTCTGGCATGTCTTGTGAGGGCCTGATGATCGCCCATAGTGACAGACAATTTATATCTCCTTTACATAGTTTCCTGAGCCAGCATCCCCAAAACTGTGACATTCTCCAGTGTTTTTGGCACACATTATAGTGTAATTCACACAGAGACATATTCACATATGCCTGCCCACATTACCTTGGACCATAGGATGCTGCAACTGATAACACATTTGTAAACAACAAACGAAAAAAAAGGGGGTGCAGCAGTCACCAAACACGCTACCAATAAACTAAAGAAGTGGTGACTAGTGTAGTGCGCAATGCAAGTCTCCAAATCCAAGTAGGAATCCAAACAGAGCTAAAATAAGCATGTTTTTATTCACAAAATAAGATTAAGGACTTCTGTCCTTACAAATCAAGGACTTCATGAGAATAAATTAAAACAAGCTGACAAGACAGATAAATACTATCTCAAACTAGACATCACTTGCTTATTGGCTAATACCAAATAGTTTAATTAGTTTGGTTAAGTTAATCGTCACTTACTAACTCCTTTTAAAGAACTGCTACTATTAGACTGCAAACATGACAGTGGTTTAAACTGTTCAAGATCTTAAACATTTTGTGGATATCCCACCTAATAAAAAAAAAGATTCAAAAGAAAAATAATATGTACAGACAAAATAACATCAAGTCAAAAGAAACCACAAGGTGTTAAGCAATCTGTTAACTAAGAAAAACATTCTGTACCCATTTTATAACCTAGCTGTACATAATTTCAGTACAGGCTTAATACTAATATGGTCATTCAAACCTGTAGGGGTAAAGGCAGTGGGTCAAAATTGCCATAAGAGTTCTTTATATTTATTTTATTTATTTTACTATTGTTGACCGGGCTAGTCCAGCTGGATATATGTCCATTTTCAGTGGAGGCCCGGGGAGAAAAGCTCCACAAATTACAACAACATAAAAGGTCAAGACAAAGACAATAACAATATAATTTGGTACATAAGTTTTAACAATTATAGTACAAGCCTAAGATTATATATTTTATATTTCAGTAGGAAAAAGGAAAAAATTATCTAAGAATAGATGAATAAGACTAATACATTTGTATTAGAAATGGTGTAGTACAAATCTTTATAACATATTACAAAATTAGATACACCTAGTAATTTATGATAAGAGATACTAAGGTCTCACAAAAACCTAAGAAAGAAAAACACTAGAGATCAATAGATAGAGTACAGAAGAACAGCAAACAAGGATGGATTTCTAGTTTATTTAACACATAGGTTGTGATACTATATGAAGGTGTTTGATCATTCCACAGTATATACTTATTTACATGAGAAAAAATCCTAAGGAAGGTTAAGCTCACTAAAAATTAGTGAGACAACACAAATATTCCAACTGGATTTCCCAGTCCCCTTCCATGGGATCAATATCAGCTAGTTCTAAAATTCCAAATTTAAATTCAGTGTGTGTCATATCCAGTAAGGCATGTTTAAAAAGAGCACTGTTTACATTTTTGCTCCTGATTCTGTAATAATGTTCGCAAATTCTTTTTCTTAATTTTCTTTGAATGTAATCTTTAAAACAATGAGACAATAGCAGTGATACTAAATATTCACAAAAACACTAAAATGAGACAATAACAGTGATTCTAAATATTGTCATAAAGTGTGTTAAGTACAAACAGCAGGTAATTAATCACTGGTAATAATGATCAATGATAAACTTGCAAGTAGCGAGACAAGAGGAAAGAGATGGATTTCTAGAAAAGGCAATAAGCAGCCGAGACATAAATGAAAGTTCTAGAAAGGAAAAACACAGAGTGCAAGTTAACTTTTGAAATTAATGACTGCATGGAGGAATGGAAGACAGTAAAAATCTAATAGAGTGGATATACTACCAAAGATGTGGAGTTCATAGCAGTGATGCCAAAGCATGTAATAGGGCCTATGAAATAGTAGATGTGTTGGCAGTAGTAGACATTCTGTTCTGTCGAAATTCAGGGACAGTTTTTAATTATAAATTTAGAAAGTTTTATGGGAAACATACCAAAATATGAGGAAAAAATCTTGAAAGTCTGTAAAAAATCTGGACAGTTGAGAGCAATGAGTAGTGACCTGCAAGTTTTCAGTAACTTCTACTCCAACTTTCTACTCCAGCTGCTAGACAAATCCTTCCCACTTATCCACAGGCTTTATAAACCCACCAAAACTGAATGGCTATCCACTGTAAAGAATGAAGCATGGTAAAATGGGAACAGACCCGCATGACTGATAACTGCACCTCTTTTATAGTCTTGCATAACCTAGCCTAGAAGTCTATCAGAAGACAAAAAATAAATTTTGGAGCAAAGAAACAAACTACCCTCCTAAATTCCACCTAACAGTTTTGCAAAGAGGTTATCCTACTTACAGGTAGAAAACCTCCTCATGATATCCTGTCTACAAACACCATTCAATGTGGTACAGCAAAACATTCTCCTTACAAAATTTAGCAATCTCCCATCAATAAACTCCACACCTCCCACAGATTATGCAATGCTGAACCCACAGCCATTCAACTCCCTCTTCCACTTCAAATGTATCTATCCCAATAAAGTATCTGTTCTACTTAAAGATATTTCCATTGACACCTCTTCTGGATCTGGAAACATAAACCCCTGCTTCATATATCAATCCAGAGAAAATATGTCTTCCTCTCTCCCACCTGTATAATCTATGTCTCATACAAAGCATCATGCCTCAGATTTGGAAAGCTTCTCCAATTAAACCCCTCCCAAACCAACCCAACACAAAAGATACCTCTCACTTCCATCCAATCTCCATCTTCCAACTTCTGGGCAGACTCCTTGAAAAGTTAGTCTACACCCAACTCTCCATCTATATCCAACAGTACCACCTGATCTCCTCCAAACAACATGGATTCTTGTCTGGATGAAATACTATGACAGCACTTTGGGCCCTAACTGGTGACATCTTGCTAAACTCTGATAGTGGCCTTTACAGGTGGCCTATTTATAAACTTCATAAAGGCATTTGACCTCAGTGACCATTATGCTGTCCAAAACAAAATGTTTGAAATTGGTATAAGTCAAGATGCTGCTCTGTAGTTTAAAAACATCCCCACACAGACACTTCAGAGTTAAAATAGGATTCTCCCAATCAGATTATGCACCTATTGCCAAAGGTATACCACAAGGATCCATGATTTCCCCCCTCATCTTCTTGATATTTATTAACAAACTTCCTTGTGACCTCACCCATCTCTCACTTATCCTCTATGCTGATGACATGATCATTTACTAATCTGGTCACTCTCACACCAACATACAGTGCCAACTCCAGTCAGACATATGTGAGCTCCACCAATGCCTCATAAACCATAAACTACTTCTGAAGCTCCAAGACCGAAACTATGCTTTTTGGAACTCCACAGAAAATTCACCAAGCACCTGACATTAATTATCCTTAACTTACACAACCATTCCAGAGAGACAACTTCTACCTTCAAATACCTAGGACTATGGCTTGATCAGTCACTAAACTTCCATTTCCACATAGAGAAAGTGAGAACCAAAAAAACTCCCTCTTCTTCTGTGTCAAAAAGATCTCCCCTTTTCTATCTCCACCAGCCAGAACAGTCATTGGCAAAGTAGTCCTCCTTTCTCAACTCAAATATGGGGTTCCAATTTTTACTTCTACCTCCAAGAAAAACATTGCCACACTCCATACTATCTCTAACAGCATCGGCCAATTCATTACAGACTCACCTTTCTGTCAGCATCACTGTCCTATCCTAGAAAAAGCCAAATGGCTACCCGTAAAACAAAGATCTATCCTACCTTTTGGATTCCAAACCTACAAACTACTCCAGCTCCACACATTCACTCTCATTGTAGCTAGACTTCAAGAACAAAAAACTCCTCATGTAATCTGAGACACTACTCACAAGCCACACCAACTCTCATTACCCCTACAACCAAACTCCACAGCACTGCACATGCTCTGTCATACCAACTCTCATTACCCCTTCAACCAAACTCCACAGCACTGCACATGCTCTGTCATACCAACTCTCATTACCCCTACAACCAAACTCTACAGCACTGCACATGCTCTGTCATGCCAACTCTCATTACCCCTACAACCAAACTCCACAGCACTGCACATGCTTTCTCCTCTCAGGCATCTACTCTTTGGCAAACCCTCTCCATCAACATTAGGGAACTCAACACTTATTCCAAATTCAGAATGCCACTCAAAAAGCATCTCTATCTAAGTCAAATGCTCCTTCTTTAACACAGGAAATATCACCTAAACAGTGTCCTTTCCAAGTCTACCCTCTTCTCTCAAGATCCATTAAAGATCAACCCACTTTAGAAATGAATGTATATATTGTACAGTACACTGTGCTTGATAGAACATTGCACTGTGCTTATTCACTAAAATACACACACACACACACACACACACACACACACACACACACACACACACACACACACACACACACACTTTTTTCTATGTTATTAGTCTGAACTACTTTGCTGTTGCTTACATTTGATAAGAAGAGAGAAACACAAAACTCTATTTTTGGTCTTCTGGAGGATCTGAAAATTTGGCCCTGAATGTAAGGCTATGATAAGGAATGAATATTCCAACTTAAGCAGTAGGGCATTAACTGTACTTGGAGTTCTACATGAGATAGAAATTGTTGAGTTTGAGTAAGGCCTACATATTTCTGTCAGGTCTCAAATGGTAAGTGATTATTGGAATTAATCAAAAATCTGAAATGAAGTTAGATTGTTATTCTGCATCCAGTTTTGCATTAAAGCAAAGTCATTTCATAATGACTCAGATAGTTCTATACGTGAAGAAGAAGAAGCTCATGAAATTAATCATATGCATATAGCATAAATAAATAAACAGAGGCCAAGTACTGACCATTGAGGAAATACAGCATAAGTAAATAAACAGAGGCCAAGTGCTGACCATTGAGGAAATACAGCATAAATAAATAAACAGAGGCCAAGTACTGACTATTGAGGAAATACAGCATAAATAAATAAACAGAGGACAAGTACTGACCATTGAGGAAATACAGCATAAATAAATAAACAGAGGCCAAGTACTGACCAGTGAGGAAATACAGCATAAATAAATAAACAGAGGCCAAGTACTGACCATTGAGGAAATACAGCATAAATAAATAAACAGAGGCCAAGTACTGACCATTGAGGAAATACAGCATAAATAAATAAACAGAGGCCAAGTACTGACCATTGAGGAAATACAGCATAAATAAATAAATAGAGGCCAAGTACTGACCATTGAGAAATACAGCATAAATAAATAAATAGAGGCCAAGTACTCACCATTGAGGAACACCCTTAGAAGTTGACATTGTATATGGACTTGTATTGTTGACAGAAAGTAATGTTCAGTTTAGTCAGTCATACATTTCATCTGAGGGATGACATTTTTTAAGTTTATACAGTGGCGTATTATAGTTGACACGCGCAAAAGCCTTTCTGAAGTCTATGAATGCATGACCTGTAAGTTCACCACCATCAGAATTGCTAGAGATGACATTAGTGAGTAGATTGAAGGTGGTGCCAGTACTTTATTTGGGGGGTATGAAGCCATGCTGGCTGTCAGTGACGATATCGTATTCAGTCATGTAGTATAATATTTGTTTCTAGAAAAAATATTTGGCTATTATATCTAGGTTAGCTATCTGTTAATAGTCTTCATCTATTTTTGGAGAAGTAACCTTTGTTAGTAGAATGAACCTAGCTAGCTTGAAGAGTTTAGGTACAGGTTCAGTACACAATGATAGACTGAATATGTGGATCAGTGAGGCAGGTAAATACTGACTCCCTGTTTAAAAAAGAGAAGCTATATTATGTAGTAGCGGGTTCAGAAACTGGCAGGAAGTCCACTCAGTTCAACTTTTACTTGTTTTGTTGTGGTGGCCTTTAAGGAAAAAGAGGGGTAGCTAAGGTATTTTATGTAAAGGTGTCACTGGTATTGGACGGACAACATTGTTGAATGGCATTTTTGCCCCTTTTATGCCTTGAATGGTCTCAGCCTCTGTATTGAGAGTGTTATTTTTCCGGATAGGGTTTTCTCTGTGTTCCAGAACTGTCGAGGATTTTAAGGTGCTTTTGCTTGAGTTTCTTGTAATAGTCTACCTTTGCTTTATTTTTGCCTCTTAACTGTTCAAATGTTTGCAGAATGTCCAGATTTTTGCCTCATATTTTTGGTTTCTTCCTCCTAAAATGTGTGGTTTTCTGGAAAATCATTGAGGCTTGAAGTTGCAAAATAATGACAGACATTCGAGTTTCAAGCTTCATACCCTTCAGAAGATGCATGTCAATACAAAATCTTAAACTCTGTCAACTTTCTAAGTTTATAAGAGCAATATTAAAAAAAAAATTTCCATTTTTGGGTCCTTGCCCCCCACTAATATTTTTAGCTTTGGGTAGAATTATTGTGCTAAGAGGTTGAGAAGTATTACTTATGCCAAGTATTGCAGATTTTCTTATGCTGAAGTATTTTGGTTGTTTGTCAGTTTTCAGAGTCTTCTTTACACTCTTTTTATGCATTGTCTTTGCTCCTTAAAATCTGGACAGGTTGTGTCGTGAGCTAGGGTACTTTGTATGTTTTAAGCTTTCTAGGTTTTAGAGGTTGTAGTTTGTTCTGAATTGGAGCTAACATGTTGATAAATACAGAAAGAGCTTCATCTGGACAAGTGGCGCTATGTAGTGATGTCCAGTAAATCGTTAAGCTTTAATTTGTGAGACTATCTTCAGTGATTCCTGAGATAGTTCTGGAAGTTATGTAAGTATATAGGAGTTTAGGTATGCCAAGTTGTAAAGAGATGAGAACTGGGCAAATCTCACTAAGTGTATTGGAGAGTACTTGAACAGATAAACACTTAAAAGGGAAGTTTGTAGGAACAATATCTAGGATTCTGCATTTATTGTTGGGAGTGTGTAACCTAGTTCCTGTTTTAACCAGCTTAGGGTGTTATGTAAAGATAGTATATGGAGTTTGTGTTTTCATTGGTCTAAGATGTCCAGGTTGGGATCTCACATTATGATTACTATATTGTGCATCACCTTGCTAAGACAGAGTAATTTCATTGAGCGTCCAGTTGGGTTCTATATCATTATTTTGCAGTGTTGGTTTAAATCACTTTAGATTGTGAAATGTCTATTGATTAAGGTTATTACCCCCTTCCAGTCCGGTTATTTAAGAAAGTGGTGCAGTTTTTGGTAATAGATGGAGGAATGTGAGAGTTCTCTTTTAACCAAGATTATTATTGTGTTGCTTAGGACTCTGGATTGTAAATTTGCAAAACAAGACAAACTGTGGACATTTGTTGGATTTACTACTTTGTTTTAATGTTGCAAAAGTTGTGTTTAGATCCGAGGTTTATTTGAATATCTCCAGGTTGTTGAAGTGCCATGGGAAGTGCCTGAGGTATGTTTTTTGAGATGGAGTGTGTTATGTATTATTGTAGTCTGCAAGATTATCTGTATCGCTTTATCTTTAAGAGTGTGTGTGTGCGTGTGTGTGTGTGTGTGTGTGTGCGTGTGTGTGTGTGTGTGTGTGTGTGTGTGTGTGTGTGTGTGTGTGTGTGTGTGTGTGGTGTAGTTTATCCACCATAAGGGAATGCTAGGGTTTGTAAGAAATGGAGTGGTGTGGTTTGTTAACGTTAGTATAAACTGCTTAGTATTTTTGTTTTAATATAAATAGAATTTGGTGCAAAAGTATTATTTAAATGTCATATACTGGAGTAGAATTTGAATGTAATATTGATAGAAGGATGTCTAAGTTTTGAATGGCTTATTGGCTTTGTGGAGGTAACTGCAAATTTGGCAAATAAGTAGACATACTGGAAATGCTGAAAAATGGGTGTCGAAATGCTGTAATAAATATGAAGATATGGCTGGTGACTGGGAAGTGTGGGTTGGGAGAAAAGCAGATCACATCTCCTGTGGGAGTGAGGGACAGTTCTGCACAGGTACAGCACAGCAGCACCTGTCTAGTAAAATGTCCACTTTATAGGAGGCAGGATACATTTAATCAAACTAGAAAATGAAGTGCAAAAAAAAAAAAAAACACTGGTCCCAGACAGATGACAACACAGCTTCTTGTACTCACTTCTCATGTCTAAGAGGCGCTAATTGGATATAGGGTTCATGCCTTCATGGGCAAACAGGCTAACTGGACAACTGAAAATGAAACCTCAATGGTGAGGAGCAAAACTGGCAGAAAGAAGTGTGTATATAAATATTTATATATATATATATATATATATATATATATATATATATATATATATATATATATATATATTCATAGGTTCATAGGTAGGTACTAGGCCATTGGCCCTAGGCCTATATAAACCTAGCCAAAAAGGTACCCTGGCTTTCGCCACCCAAGAAAATTATTTTCCTGTGCCCCTGTCAAGCAGAGCCACAGAGGTGAGCCCCAGGATGAATTTCCTATTTCCTATCCAATCATCAAGATTTTTCTTGAAGAGTGCTAAAGAAGAACTTTGATGTAGATAGGTAGTTTGTTCCAGAGTATGGGAAGTCTCTGGGATGGGAATCTATCCCTCCAGCATGTTCTGTTTATTGTGGTGACAAGGTTTAGGACCCTAGAGTGTGTAGCTCGAAGGGATTGGGATTTCTTTAAGTGGAGCATGTCCAACAGCTCTGGGTTTGACATAGCTTTTTATGTTAGGCAGAGATCGCCTCTGAGTAGGCGATATGCGATGGAGTAAAGCTGGAGTTTTTTGTGACGGTCTGTGTAGGGCATCTGTTTGAGGCCAGTAATCCTCTTTGTGAGGTATTTCTGCAGCCCTTCCAGTTGCTGTAGATGTCTTGTGAGGTACATACTAAAAGGGCCATTGTACTCTATAATGGGTCTAATGAGTGACAAGTAGAGGGGAACAATGACCTCTTTTTTCCTGGATGAGAAACCTTTTGTGATGAGGTGTGCCACGTAGAAGGATTTCCTGACTACCGTACTGATGTGATTATCAAAGGAGAGACTACTGTCCACCTGTGTCTCAAGGTCTTATCACACTTTCAGTGTTATGTAGACTACCATCTATGTGGTAGCTCATGGGTACAGAGTTTTTACCAAACGGGATGACAATGCACTTTTTGGCATTGAGCTTGAGGCCATGGCTTTGACACCAGGCATCTTTCTCAGTGAGGCCCTTTTGTAGGATGTCCACATCATTAGGAGTTTTGATTATGGCTTCTAGTTTGCAGTCATCTGCAAACGTCATTGGCCAAAGACCTTCTGTGTTAGCCTGGACTTCAGAGAAGTAGATACCAAACAGGAGAGGACCCAGGACTGAACCCTGTGAAACTCCACTTGTCACTTGTTTGAAGTCGGATTTGGAGTCTTCTACTTTTACAGTATGGGTTCTGTCAGTGAGCCAGTTGGCAACCCATCTTGTGACATAGGGATTTATACCTAGTTTAGTTAGTTTATCTATAATTCCAGAGTGGGGGATGATGTCAAAAGCCTTGGCGAGATCTAGATAGGCTGTGTGAACCACCTTACCCTCATCTACGGCTTTGGTGACTGCTTCAAAGAAGTCTATCAGGTTTAGGAGACATGATCTGCCTTTTACAAACCCGAACTGGGTGGGGTCCAGAGTTTGGAGATAACCAATGTCTTTGTTTATAAGTTCCATGATGATACGTTCCATAGCCTTGCAGACCAGGCTCATTAGGCTAATGGGGCAATAGTTCCCAGGGTCTGTGCTGGCTCCTCCTTTGTAGAGTGTGATAACCATCACTGTGCACCATTCAGCGGGCACAAAGCCTGAGGTGAGGCTATGATTGAACATGATGCTTAGGTGGGATGCCAGTTCATTCTGTAGTTTGTGTAGAACACAGCCTGGGATGTTGTCAGGTCCCATGGATGCTGTGTTCTTGGCTCTGGAGAGTGTAGTTTTTACCTGTGCAGGCATGATTACAGGAACTTTGCATTCTTCTGGTATAGAGATGGGCCCTTTAGGGGAGGAGAGGAGGTCAAGTTAGCACTGAACCTATCTGTCAGGATGTTGGCAATATCAGTTGGTACTGTATATTTAGTGCCATTGTGCTGTAACTCAGAGCAGATC
>NC_056745.1:289221644-289256644 GCF_019279795.1 Protopterus annectens | reverse complement strand
ATTTTATGGTCCTCATGATCACTTACCTAGTATTGTTCCTATGTTGCTATTCAAGGAACAAAATGCATCAGAAACTGCTATGGTTGCATTCAGTGCATATATTTTCACTTATTTCATGGAGAGCTGATTCATTCCCATAACCATTTGAGAATTAGTGTTGGGAGTTTAACTTTTTAATTTAATATTCATCTGTAAAGTAAATTGGTCCAATTATTAATATTTATTCATCTGAGTTTTCTAGTTGGGTAAGTGACTGAGTATGAATATACTTTTCAGTCATGATCCAGTCCACCATGGCAATGACAAAAACTTGATGACATAATAACAGCATATGACAGATGCATGTATTTCACAAAGATGTTTTACACAAAATTGCTTCATATAAACCAATACTGACACAGTAAACAGTTAGTTGATGAAGGGCCAATTTGTCTACAGAATGATAGCTCAAAGGTATTGTGAGTTATATGCAATACGTATGAACAGCAGTATTTTATTTTGTATTGTTTGTATTATGCAGGAGTGCTTGAAAGAGCTGGGTGCTATGATAGATAAGCCATACTCAAGTCTTGTTATTAAAACATTTATGGCAGTGGCTTGCATTGCCTCTTGAGTATTAAGGTTGGATATTTTATAAGTTACTTTTAGCTGGTTTTGTATTTTTGTGACTAAGCTGTGGTATGGGAACAGAAGAAGAGAATTTAGTTAAAAGTAATGCATAAATAATTTTGCTGTGCTACTGCCAGTAAAGTAGTACCCTTATGACCTTTGATAATGATTGATTGAGCTTTGTTGACCTTTTTTCCTGTACCACTCCATCTTCAGTCATGACACAGGCCAAGGGTGAATGTAGTTTATATGGACAGTTTGAAGTAGCAAGCCAGCAAACATGTATCTGGAGGGTAGGACAAAATTGGAATACAAAGAGGAAAAGTCAAGTAGACATGGAGAATGCAAGCCTATTAGGCAATGACTGAAGGTCAGGTTGAACCATAGACTCTGGAGCTACATGGCAGAAATTACTGAGCACTCTGGTGTATATGTTAAGACTGGATAGTAAGCTGTGAATTTTGATTTAATGATTCACCTGCAAGTAGAGTAATTTTTGAGCAGGTATTTTAGAAAATGGACTACTGAAAAACAAAACAAAGAAGAAACCACACAGTAGCACAGAACGAAATGATAAAGTGCTTTTCGTTTATTCCAATAAACAAACTTCTTCAGATCAAGAAAAACAAAAAGTCACAGCTTAAATACTCTCTGGGCTAATACTTACAAAGTCAATTAACTACTTAAAGTGAAAGCTGACTTACAAAACACACCCTATTTGCAAACACAACTAGACTAAAGACTGCTTTTAAAGTAAAAGCTAAAAATCCAAATAGTCAGACTAAAAGTACAACTAGCGTTGTCTATAAAAAATGTGTAAATCTAGCCAACTACTAAGCTAGTGAGGCAAAGAAATAATAATTACAAGTGCATAAAACTCTGCTGGTATTTGTAAAACTGAGTTAATACAAATACATATATTAGTGCACTAAACTGTGTATGTTGAAGCACATCAAGTGTGCTGAACATAACTGGTAATAAGTAAAGCTGTGACTTTTTGTTTTTCTTGATCTGAAGAAGTTTGTTTATTGGAATAAACGAAAAGCGCTTTATCATTTCATTCTGTGCTACTGTGTGGTTTCTTCTCTATTTTGTTTTTCAGTAGTCTGTTTTGCCTGTTCAGTTTACATTTTAGAAAATGGCACAGAAAGGCATGGAGCTGACTGCCACTGGAGGACCATTTTTATGTAAAATGATTATTACTGGTGAATTCCTGAGACTGAGAATTTTTATTTATTTTTATCAGAACAGTGATGGAGGATGATAGACAAGGTAATTTAAAAAAAATACGGCCATAGAACAGCAGCAAACAGTGAGCATGTTTTACATTGCAAATAAAAAAAAATAATAAAGCTACATCAGAGAGATTGGAGAGAAAAAGAGGGAGGGAGAGAGAGAAAGAAAGTTTCACAAGAAGGAGGGTAGGAATTAATAGTTGTAGTGGAGGTGGTGTGTGTATGTGTCTGTCTCTTGGGTACAGTACTGCCAAAATGGGCACACTGAAATATACAACCATTAGGATGCAAAAGGAAATGGGCTGATTTGATCTTTGACTGTATAATTATTCTGGTCTCCTGGTCAGAAGTGTTTTGGATTGTTTATGTTATTACCTTTATGTTCAGTAACATATTTTTTGTTTGTCTGTTTTGAAAGATAACTTTTGCATGATTACTGACTCTTTACAGAGAAAATAAGCCAGGATTTCTGTTTCAGTAGAACTGAATACACAATTTTGCAATTTAGGGGCAACTGTGCTTTAACTCCCAGTATGATCTTGGTTAAAAAAAATAAAATTTGAATCAACACTATTTTATAGGAACCCGAGTATAAGAATCTTATGTTGACTCAATGCTGTCTTATAGGTAAATTTGTGGAAAATGGACAGAAAGTTAAAGTTGAAAAATTTGACTGCCTAGTCTAAAGGAATGATAAACAAAGCAGTCCATTCTGCATTACTGAATATGAGGTTGAATGTACTGCCGTCAACTCTGGATCTCGGCTTGAAGCCAAACAACAGATATCAACAGGGCATCACTGGGATTGCCCACCATAATCCAAGCAGCTCCAGCAGTGTTAGGTATATAAGAAAAATATCCATTCATGTATGCTGTCCTTGTCAAAGGTTTATTAATATTGTAGGTGGCAGCATAATTAGCTGTGCAAATCCAAATAGCCGTGTGGTAATATAAGAAAATAGGTCTGAGGAGATATTCCAATCAATGCTAAACTCTCCTGTGGTCTCATGTTCATTCCTACTGGAGGCTGTAAGGCACAAACTACACTGTCCATCTTTAAGGCAATCTGGTGGAATATTACAATAATCAAGGTTAATTCTATTTGATATATTTATATTTCGAACATTTTCTTTGAGAGTTAGAATCCCTTACTATATAGGGAAAGCCCACTGGAAAAGAAGAGCAGAGAGTTGCTGCATTGAATCAGTGTGCTGTAACTAAACATTGCTTCATGCTAAGCATTTGTTCCATACCTACTAATTATGGATATTGGTTAGATGGCATAAACTACCACAAATTTTACACCTCCCAAGCTGTATCCAGCCAAATTCAACATTGCTGCACTTCTACTTTTCTTAACCCACAATAAACAATCCTTCCACATAGGCACCCCACACAGTAGCTAAGCTCTATAGTCTAACATTTTTATTAATGTACATATCTGCAGGTACAGACACAATCTTTCAACATCACTCAAAGATGCCTCATCCTTAAATTGCATGCCTCTATATCCTTTTATATGTGTATCTTCTTATTATTGTCAACATTTATAACTTGCAATGTAAATTCCACATTTTTGACATTTTACTTTTGTTGTAAACTTGCTTAACTTGCCGTGTAATCTATATTTTTGTCATTGTTTGTATTATTCTTGGACATAGCCTGAAACTAGTCCATATGGGTCAATACTCCACCCTGGTTAACAAATTTAAATAAATAAATGATATTAATAAATGTAGTCTGAAATGTAGTATTACTGGAGAAAAATTATAACATTTTCAACTAATATTGATTGTTTTGTTTGTATTTTAAATGGAATAAGGCCTGTACAGACTAGTTCTCAACCAATCAGGGACAAATTTCAGCAGAATCAGGGACAAAGCCAGAAAAAATCAGGGACAATCAGGGACATAATAGAAACAAAAAAAACTAGAAAAATTGTAGAAAGAAACACCACAGGAGCAGAGAAAAGCTGCATAATATCGTTTAATGCATAGATCTGGTGCCTCGGCTATTTGCCTTCAACATACAACTAATCCAAAAAATGGCCATCTTAAATACATTTCAAAAAAACCTAAACCATTTGTTCATTTCATTTAATTACATTCAATTAAGTACAATTGATTTCAATTAACAGCATCCCAAAATTTTAACTTAAAAATACTACTATTTAATATTTTAAATTATTTAAATTATTGCTTAAACAAGCTAACAAAACTGCACTTTATTACAGAACCTTACCAAAATTAATAAAAAAGAGAGAACAGTGAAGCCAACATTATGTGATACCTTAACTTTACACTTAATACACTAAATTCACTTCCAAATTAAGGCCCCTGGGTGAAAGTGTCCATTAATTTAAAATGAACTTGCTCTCCAAATCTAACAGCTTTCTAACCACATCACCCCCATCTTAACTAAAGGCTGAGCAAGAACAGAATAAAACAAACCTGACATATTACCACCATGCACATTCAAAAAATGTTCGGCAACTGGACTTTTTAAATTCCCATTCCAAACATACCTGAGATGTTCCAAAATCCTAGTTTTTACAGCCCTTTTTGTCTACCCTATGTACCATTTAGTTTCAACACAATTACAACCAATAGCATATACTACAGCACGAGTGACAATTAAACTTCCCCTTACATACAAATTTTCTGCCATTGATTAGAGCTCCCGAGATGTTCTTAACATGAGCACAAACTTTACAATGGCCACAAGAAAACATGCCAAATGATTCTTGTTGAACACCACACTGAGCCATATTCAGAAGCTTCTTCAAATTTGCATAACGTCCATATGAGAATCTGACATATCTAGGGAATAACTTTCCCACGTGAGCATCCTCACATACTACATGCCAAGTTTCCAAAATAATTTTCCTCATTTTTTCCAAGAACCCAGAGTATTTGGAAACAAAAAAGATTTCCCTAGCCTCCTGATTACCCAAACTACCACTGGCATATTTTCTTCTACTACTCCTCAGAGTATGTTTATTACTTGAAACTTCACCTAAAGTCTTGCTTAATAGTTTCTCTTCATAACCCCTTAAACTCAGCCTCTTTTTGATATTCAAAAGAAATTCCATTTTACATGCCTCATCAGAGGTATTACAAGCTATGCGTTTGAATTTGCTCAGAGGTAAAGAATCAAGTAAATGGGGAGGTACATGCTTGCTGCATGTAAGAAATTATTTATAGCAGTTTCCTTCCTATAAAGTCTAAACTGAATTTTTTTATTTGAATCCACATAGAACTCAACATCCAAAAATATCACTTTAGAGTCACCTTTTGCCATAGAAAATTTCAAACCATGCTCAGTGGCATTTAAATGGGGAAAAATTTCATCAAACTCCTTAGGATCACCTCTACACAAAAAAATAAGGTCATCAATGTATCTTCTGAAAAATACAACATGCTTTTGGTAGAAACTAGTACCATAAATAAACCTTTTTTCAAAAAATCCCATGTTGAATATGGCATAAGTGTGGAGCATAAGATGCTCCCATAGCCATTCACTTGTGCTGTAGAAAAATATCCTTTTCAAAAACAAAGTAATTGTGTCTTAAACAAAACTCCAACGACCTTACCATGAAGGCTGTTTTAGGTCCTTCCCCCATGATCTCCCAGATTGCTTCTAAACCCCATCTCAACTGGATATTAATATACAAGGACTTAACATCTAACACAACCCAATAGTAATCTTCACACCAGGGAATACATTTTACCTCCTCACAGAGTTCTGCTGTATTTTTCACATGTGCAGGGACTTTGACCAAAAGTTTTTTTAGAAGAGAGTCAATAAATAAACCTACATTCTGTAGGTAAGACCCTATCCCCAAAACAATAGGTCTACCATAGACATGGTAAACTCCCCATATTTAAATAACTTTCATTGTGTTTCATTTCAGAGTTGAATTAAAAAGTACTATAACCAATTTTAGGATAACGTAAAGCAATCAAAATTGATAGCTTTTTTGCACTTTTTCCTATTATTATTTAAACAGACATTATTAATAAGCTGTTAACATCTACAACTGTACTCTAACTTATACTTTTAAAATGTTAAAGATCATTCCCATCAGGAAGCTGTGTTACCCAAGAACAAAAAATGAAATGCACCAGTGTCACAAGCCACACAACCCAACTCTCAAGAATTCCAAAAGGTAGAGAAATAAATAAAGAACTTTATTAAAGTTTAGCACTTTCATCCAAAAATCAGGACTTTCATTTTGGTTCTGGGTTTCTTGACACTGGGTGCTCCTTTGTGTTTGTGAAATGTGTTAGACAATGGTGAACAGCAGCTGTATTATTATGTGAAAGATTTGACCATTAAACAATTAAAAATGTTGATCCCATTTACTGAGCTATAGTGACAAAGCTCAGTTACAGATCTGTAAATGAAGGTAACTGTTTTCGTTTACCATTAACATAATATATGAAATGCTCATCAACTAGCTTACCATTATTTGTAATGCCATATGAACAATGGGACGTGGCATTTTACTACCTGGATGACAGAATTTTCAATGGAAAAAAAAATACTAATGTCGATGTGTGTGAGTCTGTCTGTCTGAATGCATGTGTCTCCATATGTCTCTGTCTGCCATACCTGGCCTATCTTGATATATATTCATTTTCTGTGACTCTTCAGAATCAGTCCAGTGGATCCCCTTTTGTTCCTAAGCAACCTATTCATTCCTCCATCAGACTGAGAGTACCTCTGTCCCAATCATTCTACAACAGAGGTTAGAGTCAAGTGTTATGGAGTGGGCCATTTTGCTGATAGTGAAGACTATCCCTGATCTCTTAGCAGTTTGCATTTCCCATGATAACTTTTCTCACAAGGTGCTCTTTGCCTTCAACATCATTGGTTTAGCACACTTCCTCAGATCTGCTGCTCCCAATTCCCTAAGGAAGATGGGAAGGGGAAACATTTCTAGGCCAATCTCTACTCCCCAGTAAAGTCCAAAAGTAACCTGAGTACTTAAAGTATAGTCAGTTTCAAACATTGTGAGGCCTTGTTGAATATAATGTAATGAAAGAGCTACAAACAACCTCATAGCTTGTATTTTTTCTATAAAATCCAGAATTGACTTCCACTTTCTAATAAACAGTTACTTTAACTTGCATCTCATCAAAAGTTAATGCCAACATGGCATGTAATGTGTTGCATTTTGAGTCAGAATAACATCAAAGTATTTTATAGTGTTATCTCTCTTTGATCTCTTCAGCAGGATCAAATGTTTATTTATTTATTTAGTTTAAGTTTGTTAACTGGGGTAGAACACTCATCCCATTGTATTAATTTCAGTCTAACATCCCTTGTTTAATCCTGATTAATCTTATATTCTGAGAACTTTGCAAAATCCTGAAGCCCACTTTAGAATATTGGTCTATTTACATTTGGTTCTATAGCATACAGAAATAAATTTATAGCATAAATTGAAAGTTTATATTCTTCTACATCAGTTTTGTACTTTCTGTATACTGGCCCATTTGGAGGTTCTGCTAAAAGCTCCGTATATATTCAAATAATAATAGGGAAAGGGGCAACCTTGCTGATACCCCTGATGAATGAAACGTTTCTGTTAGCAATGGGCCTATTTTAACCTTCAATTGTGATCCTTGTATATACCTCTGAGTAACTCAAGCAAATGCATTGAAAAATACATTATTTTGAACCCCAGATCAGATAGATCCAATTTACTCAGTCAAAGGCTTTCGCAGAGTTAAAGCTCAACTCTTCTAACTCCTTGCTCTAGATGTCCACATCCTATAACAATTCTGTTTGTTATAGTATCAAAAGTTTTTAATTTGTGGAACAAATGCTACTTGATCAGAATGAAATAACACTGGCAAAAGTCAAGCTATTACTTTATAGTCATGGCTGATGTTTGAAATTTGTCTATAAGATCTAGGGCACATTTTGCCTTTTCTTTTCTTGGGAATCTTTGTCAAAATGGATGACCTCCAACTCCTGGGGACAGTCCCACTAACTGGTAGCCAGATTACAAGTTTCTATCACAAACTTCTCGATTGTTAAATAAACACCTACTGGTATATCATCAACAGCTGGCATTTTGCCCATCTGCATTCCTACTAACACTTACTTTACTGCATTTAAGTGTCTTCTCCCATCAGTCATTTTTGTCTGTTCAGTCTCAAATTTATTTACATGTAAACCTTTCAAATAACTTATCCTGTACTCCATTATCTCCTAGTTTAGTTGTCTTAAACTCAGCAGTCTTGTATAGTAATTCACACAGATGTTTTGTTTTCCCCTTTACTTTGTTATATTTTCTATGTTAACTGTATCTTATACCTACTACCATTCAATTTACTTGCAGTCCAGGCATTTCTGACTTAATGGTATAATATTAACATACTTCAACCTGCTTTAAAGCTCTTCTGTTTTGACATCCAATAATGTCCCTGTTTTGTCCTGAAATGCTTTTGTTTTCCATTCCTCTGATAAATCCTTTTGTACCCTTCTATGCTTCCTTAACAGTTCTATTTGCAGTGCATCTAACATTTGCCTTTCCCTTCTTGTTTGCTCTATAACGCATTCTTTTAAATACCGTGCCAGATTTCCTTTGAAATGATCCAATGCCTCTGGAAGCATTTCATTTCCCATCCTCATTCTCCCACCCATTTATATTGATAATTCTTCATTCTCAATTCAAGACTCGTCTCTTTACAGTAAAAGTGTTTCAATCTACAAACTTAGGAGAGATTGTCTCAGTACTCTGAAGGATAAAACCTGCAGGACTTGGTCCAAAAGTAGTATTGTGCTTATCTTTGACCCATCTATCATTCTAGTCTGCTGTTTTGAGACTAAAATCTTACCTACATATGAATATGTACCATATTGATAATAATAAATAGTCCTTTTCCACCTCATTCAAATGGGATGTCTTCATGTACTCGCATTATATATGAGCATGTCTTCCCAAACTCACATAATATATGAACATGCCTTCCCAAACTCACATAATATATGAGCATGTCTTCCCAAACTCAAATAATATATGAGCATGTCTTCCCAAACTCACATAATATATGAGCATGTCTTCCCAAACTTGCATTACATATTAGTATGTATTGCCATACCCACATTATATATGAATATGTTTTCCCACACTCACATTATATATGAATATGTTTTCCCACACTCACATTATATATGAATATGTTATCCCACACTCACAGTATATATGAACATGTTTTCCACACACTCACATTTTATATGAATATGTTTTCCCATATTGCATTTCATATGAATGTTTTCCCATATTCGCATTTTATATGAATATGTTTTCCCACACTCACATTTTATATGAATATGTTTTCCCATATTCGCATTTTATATGAATGTTTTCCCATACTCACATTATATATGAATATATTTTCCCACACACACATTTTATATGAATATGTTTTCCCATATTCGCATTTTATATGAATGTTTTCCCACACTCACATTATATATGAATATGTTTTCCCACACTCACATTATATATGAATATGTTTTCCAATACTCACATTATATATGAATATGTTTTCCGATACTCACATTATATATGAATATGTTTTCCCACACTCACATTATATATGAATATGTTTTCCCACACTCACATTATATATGAATATGTTTTTCCACACTCACATTATATATGAATATATTTTCCCATACTCACATTATATATGAATATGTTTTCCCACACTCACATTATATATGAATATGTTTTCCCACACTCACATTATATATGAATATGTTTTCCCATACTCACATTATATATGAATATGTTTTCCGATACTCACATTATATATGAATATGTTTTCCCACACTGACATTATCTATGAATATGTTTTCCCACACTCACATTATATATGAATATGTTTTCCCACACTCACATTATATATGAATATGTTTTCCCATTTACACATTATATATGAATATGTTTTCCCATACTCACATTATATATGAAAATGTTTTCCCATACTCACATTATATATGAATATGTTTTCCCACACTCACATTATATATGAATATATTTTCTCATACTCACATTATATATGAATATGTTTTCTCATACTCACATTATATATGAATATGTTTTCCCACACTCACATTATATATGAATATGTTTTCCCATACTCACATTATATATGAATATGTTTTCCGATACTCACATTATATATGGATATGTTTTCCCACACTCACATTATATATGAATATGTTTTCCCACACTCACATTATATATGAATATGTTTTCCCACACTCACATTATATATGAATGTTTTCCCATACTCACATTATATATGAATATGTTTACCCACACTCACATTATATATGAATGTTTTCCCATACTCACATTATATATGAAAATGTTTTCCCATACTCACATTATATATGAATATGTTTTCCCACACTCACATTATATATGAATATGTTTTCCCATTTTCACATTATATATGAATATGCTTTCCCATACTCACATTATATATGAATATGTTTTCCCATACTCACATTATATATGAATATGTTTTCCCATACTCACATTATATATGAATATGTTTTCCCATACTCACATTATATATGAAAATGTTTTCCCATACTCACATTATATAAGAATATGTTTTCCCATACTCACATTATATATGAATATGATTTCCCATACTCATATTATATTTGAATATGTTTTCCCACACTCACATTATATATGAATATGTTTTCCCACACTCACATTATATATGAATATGTTTTCCCACACTCACATTATATATGAATATGTTTTCCCATACTCACAGCATATATGAATATGTTTTTCCATACTCACATTTTATATGAATATGTTTTCCCATATTCACATTTTATATGAATGTTTTCCCATACTCACATTATATATGAATATGTTACATTATATATGAATATGTTTTCCCACACTCACATTATATATGAATATATTTTCCCACACTCACATTATATACGAATATGTTTTCCCACACTCACATTATATATGAATATGTTTTCCCATACTCACATTATATATGAATATGCTTTCCCACACTCATATTATATATGAATATGTTTTCCCAGATTCGCATTTTATATTAATATGTTTTCCCATACTTACATTATATATGAATATGTTTTCCATACTCACATTATATATGAATATGTTTTCCCATACTCACATTATATATGAATATGTTTTCCATACTCACATTATATATGAATATGTTTTCCCATACTCACATTATATATGAATACGTTTTCCCACACTCACATTATATATGAATATGTTTTCCCACACTCACATTATATATGAATATGTTTTCCCATTTTCACATTATATATGAATATGTTTTCCCATACTCACATTATATATGAATATGTTTTCCCATACTCACATTATATATGAAAATGTTTTCCCATACTCACATTATATATGAATATGTTTTCCCACACTCACATTATATATGAATATATTTTCCCATACTCACATTATATATGAATATGTTTTCCCACACTCACATTATATATGAATATGTTTTCCCACACTCACATTATATATGAATATGTTTTCCCACACTCACATTATATATGCATGTTTTCCCATGCTCACTTTATATATGAATATGTTTTCCCACACTCACATTATATATGAATATGTTTTCCCACACTCACATTATATATGAATATGTTTTCCCACACTCACATTATATATGAATATGTTTTCCCACACTCACATTATATATGAATATGTTTTCCCACACTCACATTATATATGAATATGTTTTCCCACACTCACATTATATATGAATATGTTTTCCCACACTCACATTATATATGAATATGTTTTCCCACACTCACATTATATATGAATATGTTTTCCCACACTCACATTATATATGAAAATGTTTTCCCACACTCACATTATATATGAATATGTTTTCCCATAGTCACATTATATATGAATATGTTTTCCCACACTCACATTATATATACCTTTTTTCCCATACTCACATTATATATGAATATGTTTTCCCACACTCACATTATATATGAATATGTTTTCCCATACTCACATTATATATGAATATGTTTTCCCACACTCACATTATATATGAATATGTTTTCCCATTTTCACATTATATATGAATATGCTTTCCAATACTCACATTATATATGAATATGTTTTCCCATACTCACATTATATATGAAAATGTTTTCCCATACTCACATTATATAAGAATATGTTTTCCCATACTCAGATTATATATGAATATGATTTGCCATACTCACATTATATATGAATATGTTTTCCCACACTCACATTATATATGAATATGTTTTCCCACACTCACATTATATATGAATATGTTTTCCCACACTCACATTATATATGAATATGTTTTCCCATACTCACAGAATATATTAATATGTTTTCCCATACTCACATTTTATATGAATATGTTTTCCCATATTCACATTATATATGAATATGTTTTCCCACACTCACATTATATATAAATATGTTTTCCCATACTCACATTATATATGAATATGTTTTCCCACACTCACATTATATATACCTTTTTTCCCATACTCACATTATATAAGAATATGTTTTCCCACACTCACATTATATATGAATATGTTTTCCCATACTCACATTATATATGAAATTTTTTTCCCATACTCACATTATATCTGAATATGTTTTTCCACACTCACATTATATATGAATATGTTTTCCCATACTCACATTATATATGAATATGTTTTCCCATACTCACATTATATATGAATATGTTTTCCCATACTCACATTATATATGAATATGTTTTCCCACACTCATATTATATATGAATATGTTTTCCCACACTCACATTATATATGAATATGCTTTCCCACACTCATATTATATATGAATATGTTTTCCCATATTCGCATTTTATATGAATATGTTTTCCCATACTCGCATTATATATGAATATGATTTCCCATACTCACATTATATATGAATATGTTTTCCCACACTCACATTATATATGAATATGTTTTCCCACACTCACATTATATATGAATATGTTTTCCGATACTCACATTATATATGAATATGTTTTCCCACACACACATTATATATGAATATGTTTTCCCACACTCACATTATATATGAATATGTTTTCCCATACTCACAGCATATATGAATATGTTTTTCCATACTCACATTTTATATGAATATGTTTTCCCATATTCACATTTTATATGAATGTTTTCCCATACTCACATTATATATGAATATGTTTTCCCACACTCACATTATATATGAATATGTTTTCCCACACTCACATTATATATGAATATGTTTTCCCATAGTCACATTATATATGAATATGTTTTCCCACACTCACATTATATATACCTTTTTTCCCATACTCACATTATATATGAATATGTTTTCCCACACTCACATTATATATGAATATGTTTTCCCATACTCACATTATATATGAATATGTTTTCCCACACTCACATTATATATGAATGTTTTCCCATACTCACATTATATATGAATATGTTTTCCCACACTCACATTACATATGAATATGTTTTCCCACACTCACATTATATATGAATATGTTTTCCCACACTCACATTATATATGAAAATGTTTTCCCATACTCACATTATATATGAATATGTTTTCCCACACTCACATTATATATGAATATGTTTTCCCATTTTCACATTATATATGAATATGCTTTCCCATACTCACATTCCCATACTCACATTATATATGAAAATGTTTTCCCTTGCTCACATTATATAAGAATATGTTTTCCCATACTCACATTATATATGAATATGATTTCCCATACTCACATTATATATGAATATGTTTTCCCACACTCACATTATATATGAATATGTTTTCCCACACTCACATTATATATGAATATGTTTTCCGATACGCACATTATATATGAATATGTTTTCCCACACACACATTATATATGAATATGTTTTCCCACACTCACATTATATATGAATATGTTTTCCCATACTCACAGCATATATGAATATGTTTTTCCATACTCACATTTTATATGAATATGTTTTCCCATATTCACATTTTATATGAATGTTTTCCCATACTTACATTATATATGAATATGTTTTCCCACACTCACATTATATATACCTTTTTTCCCATACTCACATTATATATGAATATGTTTTCCCACACTCACATTATATATGAATATGTTTTCCCATACTCACATTATATATGAATATGTTTTCCCACACTCACATTATATATGAATATGTTTTCCCATAGTCACATTATATATGAATATGTTTTCCCACACTCACATTATATATACCTTTTTTCCCATACTCACATTATATATGAATATGTTTTCCCACACTCACATTATATATGAATATGTTTTCCCATACTCACATTATATATGAATATGTTTTCCCATACTCACATTATATATGAATTTTTTTCCCATACTCACATTATATATGAATATGTTACATTATATATGAATATGTTTTCCCACACTCACATTATATATGAATATGTTTTCCCACACTCACATTATATACGAATATGTTTTCCCACACTCACATTATATATGAATATGTTTTCCCATACTCACATTATATATGAATATGCTTTCCCACACTCATATTATATATGAATATGTTTTCCCAGCTTCGCATTTTATATTAATATGTTTTCCCATACTTACATTATATATGAATATGTTTTCCATACTCACATTATATATGAATATGTTTTCCCATACTCACATTATATATGAATATGTTTTCCATACTCACATTATATATGAATATGTTTTCCCATACTCACATTATATATGAATACGTTTTCCCACACTCACATTATATATGAATATGTTTTCCCACACTCACATTATATATGAATATGTTTTCCCATACTCACATTATATATGAAAATGTTTTCCCATACTCACATTATATATGAATATGTTTTCCCACACTCACATTATATATGAATATGTTTTCCCACACTCACATTATATATGAATATATTTTCCCATACTCACATTATATATGAATATATTTCCCATACTCACATTATATATGAATATGTTTTCCCACACTCACATTATATATGAATATGTTTTCCCACACTCACATTATATATGAATATATTTTCCCATACTCACATTATATATGAATATATTTCCCATACTCACATTATATATGAATATGTTTTCCCACACTCACATTATATATGAATATGTTTTCCCACACTCACATTATATATGAATATGTTTTCCCACACTCACATTATATATGAATATGTTTTCCCACACTCACATTATATATGAATATGTTTTCCCACACTCACATTATATATGAATATGTTTTCCGATACTCACATTATATATGAATATGTTTTCCCACACTCACATTATATATGAATATGTTTTCCCACACTCACATTATATATGAATATGTTTTCCCATTTTCACATTATATATGAATATGTTTTCCCATACTCACATTATATATGAATATGTTTTCCCATACTCACATTATATATGAAAATGTTTTCCCATACTCACATTATATATGAATATGTTTTCCCACACTCACATTATATATGAATATGTTTTCCCATTTTCACATTATATATGAATATGCTTTCCAATACTCACATTATATATGAAAATGTTTTCCCATACTCACATTATATAAGAATATGTTTTCCCATACTCAGATTATATATGAATATGATTTGCCATACTCACATTATATATGAATATGTTTTCCCACACTCACATTATATATGAATATGTTTTCCCACACTCACATTATTATGAATATGTTTTCCCATTTTCACATTATATATGAATATGTTTTCCCATACTCACATTATATATGAAAATACTTTCCCATACTCACATTATATATGAAAATGTTTTCCCATACTCACATTATATATGAATATGTTTTCCCACACTCACATTATATATGAATATGTTTTCCCATTTTCACATTATATATGAATATGCTTTCCAATACTCACATTATATATGAATATGTTTTCCCATACTCACATTATATATGAAAATGTTTTCCCATACTCACATTATATAAGAATATGTTTTCCCATACTCAGATTATATATGAATATGATTTGCCATACTCACATTATATATGAATATGTTTTCCCATACTCACATTATATATGAATATGTTTTCCCACACTCACATTATATATGAATATGTTTTCCCACACTCACATTATATATGAATATGTTTTCCCACACTCACATTATATATGAATATGTTTTCCCATACTCACATTATATATGAATATGTTTTCCCACACACACATTATATATACCTTTTTTCCCATACTCACATTATATAAGAATATGTTTTCCCACACTCACATTATATATGAATATGTTTTCCCATACTCACATTATATATGAAATTTTTTTCCCATACTCACATTATATCTGAATATGTTTTTCCACACTCACATTATATATGAATATGTTTTCCCATACTCACATTATATATGAATATGTTTTCCCACACTCACATTATATATGAATATGTTTTCCCACACTCACATTATATATGAATATGCTTTCCCACACTCATATTATATATGAATATGTTTTCCCATATTCGCATTTTATATGAATATGTTTTCCCATACTCGCATTATATATGAATATGATTTCCCATACTCACATTATATATGAATATGTTTTCCCACACTCACATTATATATGAATATGTTTTCCCACACTCACATTATATATGAATATGTTTTCCCATTTTCACATTATATATGAATATACTTTCCCATACTCACATTCCCATACTCACATTATATATGAAAATGTTTTCCCATACTCACATTATATAAGAATATGTTTTCCCATACTCACATTATATATGAATATGATTTCCCATACTCACATTATATATGAATATGTTTTCCCATACTCACATTATATAAGAATATGTTTTCCCATACTCACATTATATATGAATATATTTCCCATACTCACATTATATATGAATATGTTTTCCCACACTCACATTATATATGAATATGTTTTCCCACACTCACATTATATATGAATATGTTTTCCGATACGCACATTATATATGAATATGTTTTCCCATACTCGCATTATATATGAATATGTTTTCCCATACTCACATTATATATGAATATGTTTTCCCATACTCACATTATATATGAATATGTTTTCCCATACTCACTTTATATATGAATATGTTTTCCCATACACACATTATATATGAATATGCTTTCCCACACTCACATTATATATGAAAATGTTTTCCCACACTCACATTATATATGAATATGTTTTCCCATGCTCACTTTATATATGAATATGTTTTCCCACACTCACATTCTATATGAATATGTTTTCCCACACTCACATTATATATGAATATGTTTTCCCACACTCACATTATATATGAATATGTTTTCCCATACTCACATTATATATGAATATGTTTTCCCATACTCACATTATATATGAAAATGTTTTCCCATACTCACATTATATATGAATATGTTTTCCCACACTCACATTATATATGAATATGTTTTCCCATTTTCACATTATATATGAATATGTTTTCCCACACTCACATTATATATGAATATGTTTTCCCATACTCACATTATATATGAATATGTTTTCCCACACTCACATTATATATGAATATGTTTTCCCATACTCACATTATATATGAATATGTTTTCCCACACTCACATTATATATGAATATGTTTTCCCATACTCACATTATATATGAATATGTTTTCCCACACTCACATTATATATGAATATGTTTTCCCATACTCACATTATATATGAATATGTTTTCCCATACTCACATTATATATGAATATGTTTTCCCATACTCACATTATATATGAATATGTTTTCCCATACATTATATATGAATATGTTTTCCCACACTCACATTCTATATGAATATGTTTTCCCACACTCACATTATATATGAATATGTTTTCCGATACTCACATTATATATGAATATGTTTTCTGATACTCACAGTATATAAGAATATGTTTTCCCACACTCACATTATATATGAATATGTTTTCCCATACTCACAGCATATATGAATATGTTTTCCCATACTCACATTATATATGAATATGTTTTCCCACACTCACATTATATATGAATATGTTTTTCCATACTCACATTTTATATGAATATGTTTTCCCATATTCACATTTTATATGAATGTTTTCCCATACTCACATTATATATGAATATGTTTTCCCACACTCACATTATATATGAATATGTTTTCCCACACTCACATTATATATGAATATGCTTTGCCATACTCACATTATATATGAATATGTTTTCCCATACTCACATTATATATGAATATGTTTTCCCACACTCACATTATATATGAATATGTTTTCCCACACTCACATTTTATATGAATATGTTTTCCCATACTCAGATTATATATGAATATGATTTGTCATACTCACATTATATATGAATATGTATTCCCACACTCACATTATATATGAATATGTTTTCCCACACTCACATTATATATGAATATGTTTTCCCACACTCACATTATATATGAATATGTTTTCCCATACTCACATTATATATGAATATGTTTTCCCATACTCACATTATATATGAATATGTTTTCCCACACTCACATTATATATGAATATGTTTTCCCACACTCACATTATATATGAATATGTTTTCCCACACTCACATTATATATGAATATGTTTTCCATACTCACATTATATATGAATATGCTTCCCACACTCACATTATATATGAATATGTTTTCCCACACTCACATTATATATGAATATGTTTTCCCACACTCACATTATATATGAATATGTTTTCCCATACTCACATTATATATGAATATGTTTTCCCATACTCACATTATATATGAATATATTTCCCATACTCACATTATATATGAATATGTTTTCCCACACTCACATTATATATGAATATGTTTTCCCACACACATTATATATGAATATGTTTTCTGATGCTCACATTATATATGAATATGTTTTCCCATACTCACATTATATATGAATATGTTTTCCGATACTCACATTATATATGAATATGTTTTCCGATACTCACATTATATATGAATATGTTTTCCCACACTCACATTATATATGAATATGTTTTCCCACACTCACATTATATATGAATATGTTTTCCCATACTCACATTTTATATGAATATGTTTTCCCATATTCACATTTTATATGAATGTTTTCCCATACTCACATTATATATGAATATGTTTTCCCACACTCACATTATATATGAATATGTTTTCCCACACTCACATTATATATGAATATGTTTTCCCATACTCACATTATATATGAATATGTTTTCCCATACTCACATTTTATATGAAAATGTTTTCCCATTTTCACATTATATATGAATATGTTTTCCAATACTCACATTATATATGAATATGTTTTCCCATACTCACATTATATATGAATATGTTTTCCCATACTCACATTATATATGAAAATGTTTTCCCATACTCACATTATATATGAATATGTTTTCCCACACTCACATTATATATGAATATGTTTTCCGATACTCACATTATATATGAATATGTTTTCCCACACTCACATTATATATGAATATGTTTTCCATACTCACATTATATATGAATATGCTTCCCACACACATTATATATGAATATGTTTTCCCACACTCACATTATATATGAATATGTTTTCCCACACTCACATTATATATGAATATGTTTTCCCATTTTCACATTATATATGAATATGTTTTCCCATACTCACATTATATATGAATATGTTTTCCCATACTCACATTATATATGAAAATGTTTTCCCATACTCACATTATATATGAATATGTTTTCCCACACTCACATTATATATGAATATGTTTTCCCATACTCACATTATATATGAATATGTTTTCCCACACTCACATTATATATGAATATGTTTTCCCATACTCACATTATATATGAATATGTTTTCCCATACTCACATTATATATGAAAATGTTTTCCCATACTCACATTATATATGAATATGTTTTCCCACACTCACATTATATATGAATATGTTTTCCCACACTCACATTATATATGAATATGTTTTCCCATTTTCACATTATATATGAATATGTTTTCCCATACTCACATTATATATGAATATGTTTTCCATACTCACATTATATATGAATATGTTTTCCCATACTCACATTATATATGAATATGTTTTCCCATACTCACATTATATATGAATATGTTTTCCCATACTCACATTATATATGAATATGTTTTCCCATACTCACATTATATATGAATATGTTTTCCCATACTCACATTATATATGAAAATGTTTTCCCATACTCACATTATATATGAATATGTTTTCCCACACTCACATTATATATGAATATGTTTTCCCACACTCACATTATATATGAATATGTTTTCCCATACTCACATTATATATGAATATGCTTTCCCACACTCACATTATATATGAAAATGTTTTCCCACACTCACATTATATATGAATATGTTTTCCCACACTCACATTATATATGAATATGTTTTCCCATACTCACATTATATATGAATATGTTTTCCTATACTCACATTATATATGAATATGTTTTCTCATACTCACATTATATATGAATATGTTTTCCCACACTCACATTATATATGAATATGTTTTCCCACACTCACATTATATATGAATATGTTTTCCCACACTCACATTATATATGAATATGTTTTCCCACACTCACATTATATATGAAAATGTTTTCCCATACTAACATTATATAAGAATAAGTTTTCACACACTCACATTATATATGAATATGTTTTCCCATACTCACATTATATATGAAAATGTTTTCCCATACTCACATTATATATGAATATGTTTTCCCACACTCACATTATATATGAATATGTTTTCCCATACTCACATTATATATGAATATGTTTTCCCACACTCACATTATATATGAATATGTTTTCCCATACTCACATTATATATGAATATGTTTTCCCACACTCACATTATATATGAATATGTTTTCCGATACTCACATTATATATGAATATGTTTTCCCACACTCACATTATATATGAATATGTTTTCCGATACTCACATTATATATGAATATGTTTTCCCACACTCACATTATATATGAATATGTTTTCCCATGCTCACATTATATATGAATATGTTTTCCCATACTCACATTATATATGAAAATGTTTTCCCATACTCACATTATATATGAATATGTTTTCCATCTCACATTATATATGAATATGTTTTCCCACACTCACATTATATATGAATATGTTTTCCCACACTCACATTATATATGAATATGTTTTCCCACACTCACATTATATATGAATGTTTTCCCATACTCACATTATATATGAATATGTTTTCCCACACTCACATTATATATGAATATGTTTTCCCATACTCACATTATATATGAATATGTTTTCCCACACTCACATTATATATGAATATGTTTTCCCATACTCACATTATATATGAATATGTTTTCCCATACTCACATTATATATGAATATGTTTTCCATACTCACATTATATATGAATATGTTTTCCCATACTCACATTATATATGAATATGTTTTCCCACACTCACATTATATATGAATATGTTTTCCCACACTCACATTATATATGAATATGTTTTCCCATACTCACATTATATATGAATATGTTTTCCCATACTCACATTATATATGAAAATGTTTTCCCATACTCACATTATATATAAATATGTTTTCCCACACTCACATTATATATGAATATGTTTTCCCATACTCACATTATATATGAATATGTTTTCCCATACTCACATTATATATGAATATGTTTTCCCACACTCACATTATATATGAATATGTTTTCCCATACTCACATTATATATGAATATGTTTTCCCACACTCACATTATATATGAATATGTTTTCCCACACTCACATTATATATGAATATATTTTCCCATACTCACATTATATATGAATATGTTTTCCCACACTCACATTATATATGAATATGTTTTCCCACACTCACATTATATATGAATATGTTTTCCCACACTCACATTATATATGAATATGTTTTCCCATAGTCACATTATATATGAATATGTTTTCCCATACTCACATTATATATGAATATGTTTTCCCACACTCACATTATATATGAATATGTTTTCCCACACTCACATTATATATGAATATGTTTTCCCATACTCACATTATATATGAATATGTTTTCCCAAACTCACATTATATATGAATATTTTTCCCATACTCACATTATATATGAATATGTTTTCCCACACTCACATTATATATGAATATGTTTTCCCATACTCACATTATATATGAATATGTTTTCCCATACTCACATTATATATGAATATGTTTTCCCATACTCACATTATATATGAATATGTTTTCCCATGCTCACATTATATATGAATATGTTTTCCCATACTCACATTATATATGAATATGTTTTCCCACACTCACATTATATATGAATATGTTTACCCACACTCACATTATATATGAATGTTTTCCCATACTCACATTATATATGAAAATGTTTTCCCATACTCACATTATATATGAATATGTTTTCCCACACTCACATTATATATGAATATGTTTTCCCACACTCACATTATATATGAATATGTTTTCCCACACTCACATTATATATGAATATGTTTTCCGATACTCACATTATATATGAATATGTTTTCCCACACTCACATTATATATGAATATGTTTTCCGATACTCACATTATATATGAATATGTTTTCCCATTTTCACATTATATATGAATATGTTTTCCCATACTCACATTATATATGAATATGTTTTCCCATACTCACATTATATATGAAAATGCTTTCCCATACTCACATTATATATGAAAATGTTTTCCCACACTCACATTATATATGAATATGTTTTCCCATACTCACATTATATATGAATATGTTTTCCCACACTCACATTATATATGAATATGTTTTCCCATACTCACATTATATATGAATATGTTTTCCCATACTCACATTATATATGAATATGTTTTCCCATACTCACATTATATATGAATATGTTTTCCCATACTCACATTATATATGAATATGTTTTCCCACACTCACATTATATATGAATATGTTTTCCCACACTCACATTATATATGAATATGTTTTCCCATACTCATATTATATATGAATATGTTTTCCCACACTCACATTATATATACCTGTTTTCCCATACTCACATTATATATGAATATGTTTTCCACTCACATTATATATGAATATGTTTTCCCATACTCACATTATATATGAATATGTTTTCCCATACTCACATTATATATGAATATGTTTTCCCAAACTCACATTATATATGAATATGTTTTCCCATACCACATTATATATGAATATGTTTTCCCACACTCACATTATATATGAATATGTTTTCCCACACTCACATTATATATGAATATGTTTTCCCACACTCACATTATATACGAATATGTTTTCCCACACTCACATTATATATGAATATGTTTTCCCATACTCACATTATATATGAATATGTTTTCACACTCACATTATATATGAATATGTTTTCCCACACTCACATTATATATGAATATGTTTTCCATACTCACATTATATATGAATATGTTTTCCCATACTCACATTATATATGAATATGTTTTCCATACTCACATTATATATGAATATGTTTTCCATACTCACATTATATATGAATATGATTTCCCATACTCACATTATATATGAATAT
Organism: Protopterus annectens; assembly: GCF_019279795.1. Classification (NCBI taxonomy): domain Eukaryota; kingdom Metazoa; phylum Chordata; order Ceratodontiformes; family Protopteridae; genus Protopterus; species Protopterus annectens. The sequence continues at coordinate 289,232,734 of NC_056745.1, read as the reverse complement.
GTTTTCCCACACTCACATTATATATGAATATGTTTTCCCACACTCACATTATATATGAATATGTTTTCCCATTTTCACATTATATATGAATATGTTTTCCCATACTCACATTATATATGAATATGTTTTCCCACACTCACATTATATATGAATATGTTTTCCCATACTCACATTATATATATGAATATGTTTTCCCATACTCACATTATATATGAATATGTTTTCCCACACTCACATTATATATGAATATGTTTTCCCACACTCACATTATATATGAATATGTTTTCCGATACTCACATTATATATGAAAATGTTTTCCCACACTCACATTATATATAAATATGCTTCCCACACACATTATATATGAATATGTTTTCCCATTTTCACATTATATATGAATATGTTTTCCCATTTTCACATTATATATGAATATGTTTTCCCACACTCACATTATATATGAATATGTTTTCCCACACTCACATTATATATGAATATGTTTTCCGATACTCACATTATATATGAATATGTTTTCCCACACTCACATTATATATGAATATGTTTTCCCACACTCACATTATATATGAATATGTTTTCCCATTTTCACATTATATATGAATATGTTTTCCCATACTCACATTATATATGAAAATGCTTTCCCATACTCACATTATATATGAAAATGTTTTCCCATACTCACATTATATATGAATATGTTTTCCCATACTTACATTATATATGAATATGTTTTCCCATACTCACATTATATATGAATATGTTTTCCATACTCACATTATATATGAATATGTTTTCCCACACTCACATTATATATGAATATGTTTTCCCACACTCACATTATATATGAATATGTTTTCCCACACTCACATTATATATGAATATGTTTTCCCATTTTCACATTATATATGAATATGTTTTCCCATACTCACATTATATATGAAAATGTTTTCCCATACTCACATTATATATGAATATGTTTTCCCACACTCACATTATATATGAATATGTTTTCCCACACTCACATTATATATGAATATGTTTTCCCACACTCACATTATATATGAATATGTTTTCCCACACTCACATTATATATAAATATGTTTTCCCATACTCACATTATATATGAATATGTATTCCCATACTCACATTATATATGAATATGTTTTCCCACACTCACATTATATATGAATATGTTTTCCCATACTCACATTATATATGAATATGTTTTCCCACACTCACATTATATATACCTTTTTTCCCATACTCACATTATATAAGAATATGTTTTCCCACACTCACATTATATATGAATATGTATTCCCATACTCACATTATATATGAATATGTTTTTCCACACTCACATTATATATGAATATGTTTTCCCATACTCACATTATATATGAATATGTTTTCCCATACTCACATTATATCTGAATATGTTTTTCCATACTCACATTATATATGAATATGTTTTCCCATACTCACATTATATATGAATATGTTTTCCCATACTCACATTATATATGAATATGTTTTCCCACACTCACATTATATATGAATATGTTTTCCCACACTCACATTATATATGAATATGCTTTCCCACACTCACATTATATATGAATATGCTTTCCCACACTCATATTATATATGAATATGTTTTCCCATATTCGCATTTTATATGAATATGTTTTCCCATACTCGCATTATATATGAATATGTTTTCCCACACTCACATTATATATGAATATGTTTTCCCATACTCACATTATATATGAATATGTTTTCCCACACTCATATTATATATGAATATGTTTTCCCACACTCACATTATATATGAATATGTTTTCCATACTCACATTATATATGAATATGTTTTCCATACTCACGTTATATATGAATATGTTTTCCCACACTCACATTATATATGAATATGTTTTCCCATACTCACATTATATATGAATTTGTTTTCCCATACTCACATTATATCTAAGTATATCTTCCTATACTCACATTATATATGAATATGTTTTCCCACACTCACATTATATATGAATATGTTTTCCCACACTCACATTATATATGAATATGTTTTCCCATACTCACATTATATATAAATATGTTTTCCCACACTCAAATTATATAGGAATATGTTTTCCCATACTCACATTATATATGAATATGTTTTCCCATACTCACATTATATATGAATATGTTTTCCCACACTCACATTATATATGAATATGTTTTCCCATACTCACATTATATATGAATTTGTTTTCCCACACTCACATTATATATGAATATGTTTTCCCATACTCACATTATATATGAATATGTTTTCCCACACTCACATTATATATGAATATGTTTTCCCACACTCACATTATATATGAATATGTTTTCCCATACTCACATTATATATGAATATGTTTTCTGATGCTCACATTATATATGAATATGTTTTCCCATACTCACATTATATATGAATATGTTTTCCGATACTCACATTATATATGAATATGTTTTCCGATACTCACATTATATATGAATATGTTTTCTGATACTCACAGTATATAAGAATATGTTTTCCCACACTCACATTATATATGAGCATGTCTTCCCACACTCATATTATACATGAGTATGTCTTCCCATGCTTACGTTATGTATGAGTATGTGTTCCGAAATTCACATTATATACAAGTATGTCTTCCCATCCATCCACATATAATGCCATGAACTTGCAACTGGCTACATATTGTCTGTTCTGCAGCTTATTGCATGGTTTTTCTTCTCTAGACTAGTTTCCAATCTACAGCTCGCTAACATTTCGTGAAAAGACACCCACTTATGGAATGTTTTTGCTATGTCTCTGCTGTGTGTACTGCAGAGGGATATGTGTGCATTAAGCATTAAGCAAATAAACTGTTTTCCTATCCAGTGTGCCTTTGCATATCCACCATATGTGTCCAAAAGCTGTTATACTGCCTTTAAGTGTAGCCTGTTTCTTTTTAATATTGTTTCCCTTTTCTGTGGTCATCAAGGTAACCAGAAAAAAATGTTCATACTTGGTGCTCAATAACTTTGCATGCTCTGGCATCCCAAGGTAATTCTTCTGTAGCAAGACTAATTCTGAGATGTATTGTTTTATTCACGTAAAATCGTAGCTCGTTTTACTGGGAAGATATGACCAACCATTTCAGTTCTAAGAAATTACATTTCTTTCCCCATCTAAGTACCTTAACTACTTCCTGGATGGCTTATAATCTAACTTTTTGAGCAAAACTCTTATCCTATCTTTCTTCTCTGGCATCCACAAACACTTTATAATCCCCCTTTTCTTTTGAGGCCTGGTCTTCTGTTCATCCATAAAATCCATGCATCCAGTTAGTTCTGCTACTGCCTCATTGCCTTACATGAAAACACAAATCCCAAAACTTAACATTGCTTGACCTAACCAGGTAGCATCACTATTTAAATGTAATTTCCTCTCAATGTGAAGATACCGGGCCTTTCTTAGGCACAGTGAATGCAATAATCCTAAGGTGGTGCAGTTTTACCTATAGCTTGGAGCAGGAGGTGCAGATAACTTAACAATTAACATCTAACAAGTCATCAGGTTTGGGGTAAAGACTCAGTATCCTTTCCATTTCTTAAGTAACTGGCAATACGTACCTCTCCCCTCCCTCAGTTACTGGCTTCCTATAATCAGCTATTGAAATATAATACATCTACTAGCCACCTTGCCAAATTAGTAATTACCTTTTTACTGTCTAAGAAATTAGATTCCCTTGGTCCCCATCTAAGTTAAAGAAATAGATAGGATGTAATGTTTATCATTTTCTTCAATCTCAACCTGTATAGCTCATATACAGCAGTAACTGTATAGAACTTTTACTCAACTTGACTATGCTATGAGATACCCTGTTTAAGATTTTTACTCACCATGTACCACCACGGTTCCTTAAACCCTCAGTGAGAAAATTGTTACCTTCAATTCTCTGCTACAATGTTCACCACTGCCAAAATATCTCTCTATTTCATTAATACATGCAAATTCATTGCAGTTTCATAGACTTACCCTGCTATAAACTAGCACATATTAAACGTATACAATGGCATTTTATAAAAACTGCGGAAAGCATTCAGCAGATAAAGGTAAAATCAGATTTAAGTTACCTAAAATTCAAAATCAGCTTCTTTTAGTGCATTTAACATTAGGCCTAGGCACTAAAGCAGTCAACTTGCAGCTGCACAGGCATTTCTTTTTAAATCCTCACAACTCTCATGGTCCCAAAGTCACACTAACTCAGTAAGAAAGATTAGGCTTGATTCTTTCGCCAGCTAATACATATCTAGATCTCAGCCATTAGAGGTGTACAGGTATTGCAAAATTCCATGGGCTTCCAACCAACAAATTGCGTTTGAAAAAAAATATAGCTTAATTCTATGACATATGTAAGCATTATGAGATTTCGCTTCCATGGTTTAATTTACTTTTAAAATTATTTAGGAAAAATTAGGGAAAAAAAGCGGAGCACAACCAAGTTTACTATCTACTTATTTAAGGTGCCGGGAAGTACTAAGCCTTGCTCATCTGCCAGACTGAGATTCTAAATACAACAAAATTCACATGAAATGCAATCAGTGAAATTATTTTAATGCCTTCAAAGAACATTCCCATTCAGACATGATCACCTGCCAATAACTCCACAGATCACTCACACGGACAGAGTAGTTGTCATATTTCTGTTTTCCTCTGCAGTTCTGTCTTCTGCACAACTATTGATAATACTGAAATCCCCATTAATGACAAAAATCAGTTCCTAATTTCCTTTGCGTTATGCTATTAAAAAGTAACAGTGTTACCCAGTCCATTGGTTAACCATTTGCTCTACTTCATTGTCTTCTAGGGAGGTCTACTTCTTAACATCTCACTTAATTATGGGGCTGAATGACATTTTCTTTTTCCTGTACTTTCTTCCAAAAAGAGGAAAAGGCTCTGGAGATCTTATCAGATTGATGACCATTTGTAACTGATCTTGGATTGCGTTTTCTCCATGATCTGCTCTGTGGGAATCCTGCTGATCTGATTCCTGATTTTTCAGTTTTTCTATCACTTATTCCAGTGAAATAAATGTCTTAACTCTGCCCAGTAGGAAAACTTTCAACGGCATCTGGTATACTGTTTTAAACTGGCACTTATTCTGCTTGCAGGTTTTTATTGCAGGCCAGAAGGCAGATCTCCAGTGTCTTTTTTCCTGCTGAAAAATCCTGGTCTCATAGGACCATTCATTGTTAAACATTATTACTTTATTAGAAATCCAAAGATAGGCTAAAATTCTGTCAGTGAAAATTATTCCATTCTTATCCATGTGGGATCCATCATTTTAATTCTTAGGCTCTGCAGAAGAAAAGAAAAGCTCTGTGAACTCTTCCCTTTTGATTTCTTCCCTTTGAATGGCCATCTACTTTGGAAGTTTCTTAGCTATGTATGTTGAGCATTTTTTCCTCCATAAATTCAGACCATCAGGTATGGTAGTATTTTTCATCTCCCTCTCCTCCATTTTACCTAGTCTGCTTTCTATCATTTCCATCCTAGCTTCTGTCTCCATTCGTCTGTTCCTTACCCCATGCCGCTCTTAGTTTCCACCCTTGCAGATCTCCTTCCAATGCAGGGCTATCTGTTTCATATCTTGGGTTCTATCTTCATCCTTTTTGACATAAGTTGCTGGAGTGAAGTCAATTCTGTTTAGTCCTCAATCATTTTGTCAAGCTAGGTGTCCGTAGTTGGCTCTAATGTCCTGCTTCTGTGGGGATTCTCTGGCTGATTTTGTAAAGCTGCTGGTTAGGCAGTTCTCCATAGACCAACCCTCTACACTCCCTTCTTTCTCATTTAAGTAAGGCTAGAGACTGTCTATGCACTGTTAATATTCTCCTTTTACTGACATTACTTTATACTGCTTTTACAACCATCATTGTACTTTTTACTAATACAAAGGAGGGTGAGACAGAATACACATATTTTACCTTCCCTCTTCCCAGACTATAAGTCTTAGATTTTACATTTTCTTGAGGTATGTCAGTCATGGATGGTGATGTCTCAAAATTGTGTTTAGAAACGATAGTCTCCAGAAATGATTTAAAGTGTTCTTGTTTGCTGTATACTTATCATTTTCTGTGCTTTATATAGCAAATAGCACCATGAAACACATATTCAGACTTCAGAAAAGTAATTTTTCAGGACCTAGTAATGTAAAACAATCATAAATGATGCAACTGCACATCTGGACATACCGTTCTGCAAAATACACTGTCTAGCTCTATTTCAGTTCCAATATTAGATAGGGACACACTTCTGATTCACAGCAAGTTCACAAATCTTAGTCTTACTCACTGTATTATTAATTTAATCAAGAAAAAACAACAGCTGCAGATGACAATTGGTTGAAATCATTTGGTAATCTGCATGAATCAAGAAGAATGCAGTTTGGTGGGCTAGAAATGTTGCGCTGCTAATTTATTTTTATGTGGCCGACTTTGCTATCTTGGTTTACTTTGTTTCCCTGTTTGTTCCCACCGGACTCTTACTACAGCTATGAAACCTGTCTTAATAATCATTTAGATGGACTTTGCACATTAGAGAAGTCAAAGCCTTTCTTCCATTAAGAGTATAAGAAAGCCCCTGGAGATCATTGTTGATGGTTAATGAATGGCATCATTTAGACTGTGGTATGCATTTTGTAATGATACTGTTGGGGGTAGGGAGTCTCATGGGATGATAAAAACACTAACGTTGCATATTTATGACCATCACAAATGCTAATGTCATATAGAAAACTTCTCAAGCATTAAGTACATTTTCTAGGCCATGTAATACAAATTTACTTCTTTAAATATGTGAGAAGCTAAGTGTTGGTTGTTGACATCATGACTTCTGTTACATGTCAGAACCAATAATTGCTGTTGCTACCATATAGTATCAGGTAGGAAAAGTACTGGCCCACTTTCCTTTCTCTGATTTGCTAAAATAAAAAAAAAAATAATGCAAGCATGATGAACAGTGGCACAGAGTCCACATAAGACCTTAAGTTCAAATAAAAGTAAAATAAGCCCAAACAGATGTCCAGCAAATAGGCACAAGCACTGAATGTTATAACTTTAGTGAACAATTAAAACACCGAAATTAATTTAATACATTCTGGGGTACAAAGGCTTATTTGCTTTGTTTGATGAGTTATTAAAGGTAGCAATTACTAAAGAAAATAAATTAAACCAACAGTGATAGGCAATTTATGAATCTACATTAAAGATTTAGAATGCAATAACCTAATAAATAACTAATAGATTTATTGATACACATTTTGAACCTAAAGAAATAATGTTAGAATTCTGAAAATGAGGGATACTTTTAGTGGAAATAAATTTACTGATCATATAATTCTTTTTGGATAGATAAAGAAATCAAAACTTGGGATGGCCTTCATAGTCCTGCAATTCCCATAACCACAAGAGCAATTATCAGAAAATATCACTATGCATATATCCAAAGTGGCTAAGCATAAACAAAATGAGATGATTGTTAAAAATCTGAGTCTTATACTGAAATGCCCAAAAGAGATTTGATTAGCTTCAGTAGCATAAAACCGATTGCAACTATTGAAGCTATGTGTGATAGAAGCTGTATGTATTTGTGTGCCAGAATGCTTGAGCCTGAGCAGGCCTAACCAAGATCATTTAAAACAAAGTGAGCTCCACGCACCTCAGTGCAACAAAAACAGTTATAAGGGTTTATTTATGGAATTTCTGGCTGTCCTTATGCAGCTCCCTGACTGGTCTTTTCTAAAAAATGGGTAAAATAGGAAAGATGTAAATGAAGGACAGAGAAGATGAGAGATACACAGAAGGAATATATGAAGATGTTTGTATTTGAGGAGGTGTGAGAGGAGGCACACTATGTTTTCTATGGGTGATGGACCCTCTTATTTCAAATTTTTATATAACTGGGAAGTTGGATAAATAGTAAAGGAAGAAGATGTAGGAGATAAGCTTAGGCAAGAGATAAGGAACTGAAAAAACATAAAAGACAGATAAGACAGACAGGAACACTATGGTGACTTGACATCAGTGGGGGACATATGACAGACAGGTGCAAAAGGGGGATGAGTGGAGGTAAAAGACTTTAGTTATCCTACCCTCTATGATGGACGTTCAGACGAGGACCCCTAATGGAGTGGAGTTGATGAAACCTGCTGGCTAAATGGCCATAGATAACTAGGTCAGTCTTGTACCTACTGGAGAAAGGTTTGCACTGATTGAAGGTGGCTCTCCACTGCCTGGTCAACTACTGCCTCAACCAAATTCTGCAGAATTGGTATCCTTCCAGGCTGCCAAACATACAGGGGGCACACCCTCACCTTATGTGACTTTTTTAAAAATCAAGTGGCAGCTCAAGTGCCCGGCCACCACTGGAAATCTGTAGGAAGGTGGTCCATTTTCTATAAGGGGGACATGAATTTCACTGAAGTGAACTGGTAGAGTGTGGTCTGAGGAGTAAGTAGTTAGATAAGTTATAGTAGATGGCTGGCGTCCATTGTGTTACATACTGGGGAGTGTAAGGGCTGCGGGACCAGGTTGATTTAAAATAAGAAAGATAAGGTGTTATGGGCAAATTGGAAAAGGAGAAAGACCAGCAAATGAGTAGTCTGTGTGTGGGTTGGGGACCACTGGCTGAAGATGGTCGCATGAGAAGAGAATTACAAATAGTGTGGTTGGTTGTGCTGCTTTTCCTGATCATGGGGGTCCACCAAGGCTATTGTCAGGAACTGCAATGAGGGCAACCAATAAGTTAGATAAAGTAATTAGATAAAGTAAACAATGGAGCAGAAAAAAGGTGTGGGCCAGGAAAGCAAATGGTGGTGAGTCAACAAGTTTAAACTTTAAATAAGATTAAATGAAACTAAAATAAGCAAATTATGCAGAACTAATGCATAAAAATACTAAGGAGAGTGTCCATTTTGAAACTTACTATGAAAAAGTCCTAAAAGAAAGTAGCAGGAGAAGAGTCATTTTTGGATAAGATACCAATGTGCACTTGCAAGAGTTTGAGGAAAGGGGTTTAGGGGTAATTAACAACTGTGACCATGGTGGGGTGTGTTCTTCAGTAGAAGAGGTGGTGGTCTAGTTTTCTCATGTTGAGGATGCAGTTGAATAAGTGGTGCTCAGTCCTGATAGTTTTCCAGCGTTTGGTCTCATATGCGATTTGAGCTTCTTCTTTTCAAGTCTGTCATTCTTATTCCCCTTGAGCTGTTTCCGAATGACTCTATCCACAGTATGGAATTTGAAGGTGTGGTGTTCAGGATTTTCTGATACGATGGACAGAAGGAAGGTTGATATATTGTGTGTACAAGAGACCAGATGGAAGGGAAGTAAGGCCAGGTGTATTGGAGGTGGGTTCAGATTGTTCTATCATGGTGTGGATGGGAGGAGAAATGGGGTATGGGGTTATCCTGAAGGAACGGTATACCAAAAGTGTTTTGGAGGTGAAAAGAGTGTCGGATAGAGTGATGTTTATGAATCTGGAAATTGATGGTGTAATGATGAATGTTCTTAGTGTATATGCTCCACAAGTTGGGTGTGCGATGAAGGAGAAAAAAAAAATTTGGAGTGAGTTGGATGAAGTGGTGATGACTGCACCCAAGGGTGAGAGAGTGGTGATCGGAGCAGATTTCAATGGGCATGTTGGTGAAAGGAACAGAGGGGATGAAGAAGTGATGGGTAGGTATGGTGTTAAGGAAAGAAATGCAGAAGGTCAGATGGTAGTGGATTTTACAAAAAGGATGGGCATGGCTGTGGTGAATGCATATTTTTAACAAGAGGGAGGAGCATAGGGTGACATACAAGAGTGGAGGGAGATGCACACAGGTGGATTATATCCTATGCAGGAGGGCCAGTTTAAAGGAGATTCGAGACTGTAAAGTGGTGACGGGGGGAAAGTGTAGTTAGGCAGCGATCAATAAGAGGAGGAGTGTGAGGGCAGCACCAAGGATCAAATGTGGAAAAAAAAAAGATGATTGTGTGAGGGTGGAGTTCAGGGAAGAGTTAAGACAGGCTGGGTGTGGCAGTGTGTTACCTAATAGCTGGGTACTACAGCAGAGCTAGAAAGAGACTACTAGAAAGGTGCTTGTGTGGGTGACATCTGACAGAGGGGGGGGAGGAAGGACTGGTGGTGGGGAGAATGGACAATCAGATATACAGAGAAGAGAGAAAGAGGTTGAAAAAGAAGAAGTCGTCAGAGAGATGAAGAAAAGAGAGGAGTTTAGGGAGATGAGGAGGATGAGGTGAGAGAGAAAGAGAGGCTGAGCAAAGGCTGCGATAGAGAGTATAGAGAGTTGTATGAAAGGTTGGACACTAAGGAGGAGAAAAACCCTGCAAAAAGCGGAGGGACAAGCTAGGAACTGAGGAAAAGCAGGTAAAAGGAAGGTGAAGGTGGTAAAAGATATGAGGGGAAACAGACAGAGTGTGTTGAGGAGATGGAAAGAGTACTTTGAGGGGCTGATGAATGAAGAGAATGAGAGGGAGAGAAGGTTTGATGATGTGCGGATAGTGAATCAGGAAGTGCAATGGATTAGCAAGGTGGAAGTAAGGATATCTATGAAGAGGATGAAGAATGGAAAGGCTGTTGGTCCAGATGACATACCTGTGGAAGCTTGGAGGTGTTTAGGAGAAATGGCAGTGGAATATTTAACCAGATTGTTTAATGAAATCTTGGAAAGTGAGAGGATGCCTGAAGAGTGGAGAAAAAAGTGTTTTGGTACCGATTTTTAAGAATAAGGGTGATGTGCAGAGCTGTAGTAACTACAGAGGGATAAAACTGATCAGTCACAGCATGAAATTATGGTTAAGAGTAGTGGTAGCTAGGTTAAGAAGGGAGGTGATGATTAGTGATCAACGGTATGGTTTCATGTCAGGAAAGAGCACTACAGATGCAATGTTTGCTCTGAGTGTGTTGATGGAGAAGTATAGAGAAGGTCAGAAGGAGTTGCATTGTGTCTGTGGACTTAGAGAAAGCATAT